>NC_028637.1:69838286-69841771 GCF_001406875.1 Solanum pennellii | reverse complement strand
TATATATATATATATAAAGGGAAACTTACATAAATATACTACAAATAAAAAATATTTACAATTTATAACAATGACATTTTTTTTATTTTTTCACTTTTAATATATTTTTAATACACTTTTAATTCATATTACAAAAAACAATTTATCATTCACATATAATACAAGTTTTATTGATGGATAATACATTTACCACAAATTTTAAAACACTTATAATACAATGTTTCAATTTTTTACCAAACAATTATAATATATTTTTAAAAATAGTTATAATACATATATATATTTTCATACTTAATTCACTTTTATCACATATTGCAAATTTAACATAGTATTAATATAAATGGTAATAAATAAAAAGCATTGCTAAAATCAGTAATTATTTATAAAAAACATTCCTACGAGTAATTTTTCCTAGAAAGAACCCATGGCATTAGGAGCCAAAAAAAACGTTAACAGTCCATGCTAAGCTAAAAAACAGAATAATCACAGGTATCTAGAAAAGGTTACCAAGCAGCGACTAAATTTTGAAATAGGGATAGACATTTAACTTGGGAGGAAATCATTTTATCATGGAGCATTTGTCCTAAAGAACAAAAACAAAGCTAAACAAGCAAGTTGGAAAAATGCTAAAGTTGCACATGATAGAAAAGTGAACACAAAATGAGAAACAACTGTCCAAAAATTTATCATGACAAGAAACAGAAATGAAGCCAAATGGAGGAACACGCAGATAACTTACAGGGGCTAGCTGTTTTGAAATTTAAAGATGTAAATCATGGGTTAATCCCAAGAGACATAAACATCAATCCTATCAAGCAAGAACAATAAGTTATAGACTTTACGAGAGGTTAACATAGTTGAGAAGGTCAGGACCAAAGAAACACATACAGACATTAGAGAAAAAACTAAAGTCAATAGCCAACATAGTTGAAACCAAATGAACGCCAAACTATTCCAAACAGAACGAGACAAAGATTTATCCGAGTTTCATAAGGATATTTCGAGACTTCAAAAAAAGGAAGTCCTAAGTAATAAAATAGATTGGAAACAAAAGAGGATGATGATCACTCGACCTATTCAAACTAGTCTCATAACAGGTGCAATATCGGGTAAAAATTAATCGAGATAAAATCATATTATAGTGAGAACATTGGTACACCTTCAAACCTTTGTATTAACTAGTTCAAATAATCATGCTACACCTAAACATGAAAAGCATATTAGCTTTCAAAGTAAAAATAATACACTAAAAGTATTTGAATGCATATTTTAATAACATATATTAAGCAGGAAATATACAGGAACAAATTTCTAAGGTACTAGAGACGAAATGAGCATGGAGTGAATTCACACTAAGCAAAATAAATACAAAAATAGACATGGATTAAGATTATTAAGCTATGTATGAATCGATTTCAAATGAGTATAACAATTGCAACCAAAAATTGGACACTCTATGATTAAGAGATCAAAACAAACCAAATAGATCATATTTCTAAACTAAACAACACAACGACTTAAACTGAAATAGCGCCAGAAAATATCGCAGATTAAGACACAAAATAACTCGTTATAATAACATAAAGAAATCACTATAATCTAAAGTAAAACCGAACTGACGTCGGGAGGAGTGTTAGTTTGAATTTTCAAAAGCTTAAATCAAAACTAGAGCACATGAAACTTATGTAAGAACTTAACATTTGAACGAATACGAATAAGGTTGAGAATCTTAGCAAGAACATTACTACAATACTGATAAGATCAGAATATTGGTTGCATAAAAATAAATTTCTCATAGGACCAGCAACAGCCAAACAGAAATAGAGATTTCACAATCTCGTAGATATTAAGTCGAGATAAATAATCTGAAAAGGTTACCTTTTGGTGAGCAGTGACGGGGACAAACGATCTTGAGAGGGGTGATTCTTCTACCACGAGTTTCGAATATGAACAGTAAACCAAGAAAATTCTAGCGTCGATCTTCTCAAAACATAGAATTAGAAAGTTAGATATAAAAATTTGAAGTGTAGAAGTGACAATTGCTTTAAAGCCAAGCTCAACTCTTGTCCCTCATTTCTGAGTGTAGAGGGGTATTTATAGGGAAAGATTTAGGGCAAATCTGTTGGAAAATTTCAAGAGAAAATTAGGATTTTCCTTTTCTCTTTTCCAAGACTAACAGTGAAAGATGGGGAAAAAATGTGACTTCCGCAAAAGGGGGAAAAGAGGACGGGACGCGGCTGCGCAGGTGTACTGTTGCGCCATTTGGAGTAGCTATTGATGTTAATCGTATGCTGGAGAAGAGTCTTCGGGCATGTATATTGTATGGGCTCTTGCGATTTCTGTTGAGGAAGAAGACGCGAGGGTGGAGCGGGTCGGTCTTGTTGTACGTACGTATATTGTTGTTGGGTGTTGAAGTGTTTTGTTATTTTTTGGGCTTCAAGAAGTGGGTTGGGTTGCTTTGTTGAAGAATAGGTTTTGGGCTTTGTATTAAAGAGAATTGGGGTCAAATTTTTTCGGATTAATTACATGAATATACAACTTAAGTTTACATATTCTCCATATTTCCCTTCTTTTTTTAAAAATTACTAAAATCCCTATTTTTTAATAAATTTAATCTAACAGATACATTATTAAATTAGAATCCTAATTAATACAAACCAATTAAATCTTACCCCTAATTATACTCTTTATTTTCCCCAAATAAAATACCCATTTACACGATTCCCATAATTAATACTAACCCCTAATTTTACTCTTTCTTTTCCCCAAATAGAGAACCCTTTTACACCACTCCCACTAACCAATTAATCAACTGTTCATCTTCTTAATTTTGAAAATCAAAATCTCTTTATTCCGTCCGTCCGACTTCCTCTAGGCTGTCTGCCATTTTTCTCTACCTGTCCGTCTTTGAAAATCAAAGTTGTGCTCTCCGTCCGTACGCCTTCCTCTAATCTGTCCGCCATCTTTGTCCGCCATTTTTTTCCAACAATGGATAACCAAAGTTCGAATAATCATAAAACACAAAAAGAGGCACATGCAAAGACACCCAAGAAGAGAGGTAGAAAGCTTGCAATGGCCATATCCAGACCTCCACTGCACGTATTTCAATTTTATTTATTTTTTTTAATTTTTTTTGTCACATGCAATGACTTTTTGTATTATCAGAAAAAATATTTTTATATTTTTTAGATTATTTATCTGATTCAGAAAATACTATTTTTTTTGTACATGTTGTTTATTAAGTATGAATAATGTATAAATAAGTTGAAATTCAAATTTTTTTTATGTAAATCAAAACCCAGTTGCACATCCTCTTGGTTGTCACCTCCTTTTGGGGTTTATGCTTAATAGATCTTTAATAAGAATATAATTTTAATTTCCTGTATCAATTATATTTTTTAGATTATTTATCTGATTCAGAAAATACTATTTTTTTTGTACATGTTGTTTATTAAGTATGAATAATGTATAAATAAGTTGAAATT
>NC_028637.1:69826617-69837451 GCF_001406875.1 Solanum pennellii | reverse complement strand
GTATGACTTTGCATTTTTTGTATCATGTTAGTATCAAGTAGACAGACTTATAATTGTAGTTACACTTATGTATCAAGTACGACTTTGCATTTTTTGTATCAACTATAACTTTGCATTTTTTGTATCATGTTAGTATCAATTAGACAAACTTATAATTGTAGCTAAACTTATGTATCAGGTATGACTTTGCATTTTTTGTATCATGTTAGTATCAAGTAGACAGACTTATAATTGTAGTTACACTTATGTATCAAATACGACTTTGCATTTTTTGTATCATGTTAGTATCATGTAGACAGACTTATAAATGTAGTTACACTTATATATCAAGTACAACTTTGCATTTTTTGTATCATGTTAGGCTATAAAGTGTCTGTTAAGTATCAAGTACAATTGTTTCGTCTCCACATTTGATATATTTGTATCTGATATATAATTTTCTTTCTCCATCTCGGGTATGTAACAAGAATCACCAATGTTTGATTCAACAACGTTTAGAGCATTAGCGTCTCTTTGTCCACCTTCAATACACATAATTGCACCACTGCTTGAATCAAAAATTTGTAACTCCTCTGTACTTTTATCATTTGTATCGATGCAAAGCGGATACATACTGAATCCAACCTCTTGCTTCTTTATTTCTATAAACAGCTTCACACCCATATCATTCCTAATTATCATCGGAGAAGAATTGCCCTCTACAATATATCGGATAATAATATTTTTTTTCAATTCATCAATATTTGATTCAGTAGCAATTGCTGAGATTAGATTCATATATGAAATATTTTCCCCAGCCACTATCCCATCACTTTTGTATTGATTGTATTTAACCTCACTCTCCCATATTCCTGAATGCCTTAGCAATATCGTAATATTCATTACAAAATCGGATACAAAATTACCTTCAAGGAAATTTTGAATATCGTTTCTGCCAAAAAAAATGGAAGATCACTAATCAAAATATCTTTTCTGCCAAAAATAAGGGAAGATCACTAATGACAAAATATAATTTAATTTAGAGTATTATATTGTATAAAACTTGTTTTGAAACACACAAGGTAATGCTTTTATTTAAGGGAATAATAACCGTGGCATATTAAAAGTAGGAATTAATTCAAATTTCAGTTTTTAATCCCCCAAATTACTCAACAAACGGATAAAAATTCCCCAAATTACTCAACAAACGGATAAAATGGAATATTATATAATGTATCCAACTGTTTTATTATGTATCGGAAACCTATTAAAAATAAGGGATTTTTTGTAAATTGAAAAAGAGTAGGGATAGGAGGTAATTTATGTTTTACACTATGTGATTTACATAATTTTTACAATTTTTTCTGCTGTATGTTTGCTGATGAATGTAATGTCGTGCTGAAGTTTGGAGGAAGATGGTGGGCTTGAAATCGACTGCTGATTTGGTGAGTAAGTGGATCCAAAAACTTGGTCTTGAAAAAGAGTTTAAGAGGAATGAAATGGCCAACTGAATTGCACTTATAGCTAATCAAAATTAAGAACTTAGTCAAATTGATTAAATTAGTAAATTTGACTAGTAATTAAATAGGATTTGTTGAAGAATGGGTTTTGGGTTTAGTATTAAAGAGAATTGGGGTCAAATTTTGGCTGCTGTATGTTTGCTAATGAATGTAATGTTGGGCTGATGTTTGAAGGAAGATGGTGGGCTTGAAATCGACTACTGATTTGGTGAGTAAGTGGATCCAAAAACTTGGTCTTGAAAGAGAGTTTAAGAGGAATGAAATGGCCAACTAAATTGCACTTATAGCCAATCAAAATTAAGAACTTAGTCAAATTGATTAAATTAGTAAATTTGACTAGTAATTAAATAGAATGAATTTAGTATAACTAATTAATGAGCTTCTTAATTTTAAGGGAAAATTTTCAAAATGTCAATATTTTGACATTTAATAGGATTCATTGTCAATATTTTTAATATTTAGTTAAAATGTCAAAAAATAAACAATTGTTAAAAACAGAAATGAGAAATTAAGGGAGAGAAAAATATTAAAAAGAAACAATTGTTTAAAAGTCTTATCAGTTACAAAAATTCAAAAATAAAGAACTAATTGACAATTTATCAAAATACACCAACTTCCATCACTTTCTTCTTCTTTCACTATGTTCTAAAAAACACGCCTTTCACCATTGTTCTAAAAATTCAATATTCAATTTTCTTAATTTTTTTTGAAGCAGTTTATTCTACTAAGGCATATTTTGACGTTATGAAATCATAATTTATCTTTAAAGATGTCTGAAATTTTATGAAGTTTATATATATCTCATTCTAAGAAATTTTTCAGTATTCAGAATGCAATACTCATGTATTCATGATATAGGTATTCATCCATCTTACATATGTATTTTATTTTGCTTATTTTCAATATTACTTTGTATACCAAATAGTTTGTATTTAGATTTGATTTCGTATTCGTCCTAATGTATACCATAAAATTTGTATTTAGATTTGATTTTGTATTCGTCCCTATGTATATCATAAAGTTTTTTATTATATTTTGATTTCGTATTCATTCTCAACTATAAATATCCAAAATACAATTTATTTATGTATTCATTATATGTGTATTCATCCTAATCTTAATGTATACCATAAAATTTATATTTAGATTTGATTTCGTATTCGTCCTAATGTATATAATAAAGTTTTGTATTTATATTTGATTTCGTATTCATTCTCAACTATAAATAGCCAAAATACAGTTTATTTATTTATTCATTATATGTGTATTCATCCTAATTGCATCAGTCAAATAGTTTTGTATTTTATTTTGCTCATTATATGTTTATACCAAATAGTTTATTTTTGATTTCGTATTCATTCACAATTTTAAATAATCAAAATACAGGTTTGTATTTAGATTATCACTTTGTAAACATAAATTTGACTACAAACTACAGAACATTCAAAATACTTTCAAATACTTTTGCGAAACAACTCAATACCTAAATGCTAATGTGGATTCTACAAAATTTGAATTATAAAAATAAATCATAAAAAAATATTGACAAAAATTATTTTAAATACTAAAAATCTGAAATACATAAATATTTGATGAGTAAGTTAACAAACTCATATAAAAATTTAAAAAAATGATGGAAAATTCTCAATACATACAATCCTAAAATTCAACATAATGTGTGATTTTGAAAATAAAATCTGGCAAAACAAATGATGAATTCAAAAATACCTTTATAGATCGAGAGATTTCTTGATTAATCGATAGATCTGAACAAATTGTTACGAACTTGAGTAATTAGTTCTTCAACAATGAAGAGAATAATGGTGAAATTTTGATGAAAGAAAAAAAAAGAAAAGTGAAGATGTGAATGGTGAAAACTGAAAAGTTGATGAAAGAGAAAAAAAATTGAAAAGTGAAAGAAGAAAAATAAATTTAATGGTACTAAAGCAGAAGTGTAAATGGGTAATGAAGGTAGAATTTGATTCAAAGTTGGACTGTTTTGAGAAATAAAATTTGAATACAAATTATTTTCTAAAATATTGACATTTTGACATTTTCAATAATTATTTTAAAGTATAGATGTTTTTACTAATTAAGTTAGGGATTGTGACTAGTTTGATGATTTTTCCTAATTTTAATGAAATAAAATACTTATCTCAAATGTAAACTAAGTAATTTAAAATAGAAACTATATTGTATAACTAAACTAGTTAAACGGATATTTAAATAAAATAAACTTTTTGAGACGATTTCGGATATTCATAAAATATACTAATTATATTGAGTATATATATTATTTGAAAATGTATATAAAAATGATAAACTATTTAAAGTAACTTGCAAATTATTATTTATTTATTTATTTATTGAAATTTCATTAAACAAATTATTTTAAATCGTTCAAAATTGAAGAGGCTCGATGATTAATTTATATTGTGGAGGGTCAAAATTAGGTGACAACAGTTGTCCCTCCTTTGACTTGGATTGATGAAAGAAATTCGAAGCAAATGAACAATTTTGGCACGAACTTTAGGAATTATGGACGAACAGTGGAATTGGGTTTTCTTACACATCTCAGGCTATATGAGATTTAGACAACTTGTAGTTCAATACGTTTGATTTGACGCACGATTATGAAAGAATTTAGAAGATAACCCAATATAGAATTATAATGGATCGGAATGCTTGAGAATTAGATTTGAGAGACGATGTTGGAATACAACCGAGTTTTCAATATTGAGCCCTCCTACATATCCTTAAACCTTAGGAAGCAGGCTGTTTGTAGTTCGACTCGATTGGTTGAAAAGGAAATCTATTATGCTAGATAACCTTCAGTTCTGGAGGAGTGACAAGTAAGTTGAGTTTGGAAAAGAGGCTTGCAACCTCTTAGACATTAATGTGGAGCACTTCACACCCATAATTAAGAACTTACACGGACATATTTTCTAAAACTCTTGGTGCACTGTCACTCAGATTCGAAAGTTTCCTGCGATGAGAATGAGAAGTTTCCCAGATGCAAAATTAGAGCTGATAAACCAAAAGAAAAACCCACATGCCTTTGATAGGGGTATGTCTTGATTATGGTAGAAATCGTTCCTCAGCTCGCGTCCTAAGAGTTTGACACTTCTCTTTAGACTATGTCTTAGTTCGCTGCTAAGAAAAAGTTCCACGTTGTGCTGCATCCCTTTTGATGTCGTCCGCACCTGTGATTTGGTTTGAGAATTCATCCTCTTGGATGCTCTTGACAAAGATTGAGATAGAACTCATTAGTGTAAAATATAACTCAAATAAAGAGAGAGTGCCTTTTACCATTTTCACCCCTAATTGCTTTCCTTGAATATTTAATGACAGATTCTTTCATTTTGACGTAAAACAAATAAAACTCGTATCTCTTATTTTAATATAATTCTTCATTGTACTCTACTTTTGATATTGAATCAGTAAATTAGACTGATGTGATATATTGATTTTCTCTTGATGGTATGAATGTGCAATAGACCTCTCGGCGTTTCAATTTGCAATGATCCTCTCGGCAATTTTACTATGAATGATCCTCTCGGCAATTTGAATATGATGGCCCTTTCGGCAATTTGAAAATGAATAGCCCTCTCGGAAATTTAGAAATATGGATAGCTCTCTTAGCGGTTTGAGTGTGATGACCCTATTGACAATTGAATATGAATAACCCTCTTGGCTTTTAAATATAATGTCCCTCTTTGAAATTTAATATGAATGACCCTCTTGGATTTTGAATATGATGTGCCTCTAGGAAATTTGAGCATGCAATGGCCCTCTCGGCAATTTAAATATGGATGGAGCTCTCAGCGGATTGAATGTGAATGTCCCTTTCGACAATTTGAGTATGAATGACCCTCTTGTCTATTAAAATATGCAATAGCTTTCTTGGCAATTTTATATGAATGATTCTCTCGGCAATTTTAGTATGAGTGGTCCTCTTGGAAATTTGAACATAAATGGCCCTCTTGACAGTTTGATATAATGACCCTCTCGGCAATTTGAACATGAATGGCCCTCTTGGCAGTTTGATATGAGCCCTCTCGAAAATTTGAACATCAATGGCCCTCTTGGCAATTAAAATATGAAATGACCCTCTTGGCAATTAAAATATGCAATGGACCTCTTGGCAATTAAATATGAATAGTCATCTTGGCAGTTCGATATGAATGGCCCTCTCGGCAATTTGAGTAAGAATGACCCTCTTGGTATTTTGAACATGAATGACCCTCTTGGTAGTTTGATATGAATGACCCTCTCGACAATTTGAATAGGATGGATAGGACTATGAATGTCATACTCTTTGGTCAAGCAGAGATGCTTTACTAATTATCAAATATTTGCTGATAGGTTCTCCCAAAATAGTTGGTTGATAAATATGGTATCTTTGATGATCTTATCATACCCTGCATCCAAAAAAAAATAGTTTTGGAACAATCTGCGTAGATATCTTCAAGTCTCCAAGCTCCTTGTCTCGTTATCTTTCGAAGTTTGATTAATCCTACGAAAAAAGACAAGATCATATTAAAACATTTTCTATCTAATAAGTTTTTTAGAAAAATAGTTTTAAAGAAAATCTCTGCCAATTAATTGTCACGACATCACGGCACGAACAAAACCCCTTGTCTCAAATTTTGTCAAGATAGATAGCTTGCTGGCGACTTTAGTACTCCGTAAAGAGTATGCAATGTTGAGGTACTTGAAACTAACTTTGATATTCTGAGTACCCTTGATGCAATTTTTGAGATCCTTCTAAAAAATTATGTCCTAGTTAGATGTCTTAAAACAAATCTGATGATAATAATGGAAGTCATGATATGTTGCAATTTTTTGAGATTTTCTTGAAAACATTTCCTAATTGCACATTTCGACATGATATTTGACCCTTGTATGTAAGAAATAACTCTTCTTTCCATTATTAAGGGAAATGGAAATCTTATGGGAATATGACCGAACGTTGTGATGCCTACGTATTCCGTTGAGGCAGGAATCAGGTCTAACATAGTTCCACTATCGAGGGTTAACATAAATAAGAAATTTTGATAAGGAAATGACCGAGGCTGACATAGGCAGCCGATGTATCTCATTCTTGAGAATTCAGGTCGAACATAGTTCAAGTACAAAGAGAATACTTCAAAACATAATGCGACAACGATTACAAGCAAACTGCATTTACAAGGAAATAATGGAAAGGAGTATCATTTTCAATGTAGTATCTTTTGACGGCATCCGAATTGATAGATTCGCGCCACACTCGGCCATCCATCTCTGCTAGGACCAAAGCTCCTCTTGATATTACTTTGTGGACAACATACGGTCCTCGACAGTTAGGTGCAAATTTTCCTTTGTATTCGTCTTGATGAGGGAAAATGCATTTCAACACCAATTGGCCTACCTCAAATTTTTGAACTCTTACTTTCTTGTTGAAAGTGCGAGTCATTCTCTGTTCATACAATTGGCCATGACAGACAATACTCATTTTTTCTCATCAGTCAATGTACATTGTTCATATTGATCACGAATCCGTTCGGCATCGCTCAATCCATTTTTCTGAATAATCCTTAAAGATGGTATCTCAACTTCAGTTGGAATCGCTGCCTCTGTTCCGTATACTAATATATATGGAGTTGCTCCAGTTGAGGTTTGAATTGTAGTGCAATAACCTAGCAAGGCATAAGGCAAATTTTCATGCCAACATTTGTAGTTGTCCATTATCTTTCTCAATATCCTCTTGATGTTCTTAGTGGTAGCTTCCACAACTCCATTCATTTGAGGACGATATGCAGTTGAATTACGGGAAGTAATTTTGAATTGTTCACATATCTATTTCATCAAGTGACTGTTGAGATTTGTTCTATTGTCTTTAATGATATAATCAGGAACTCCAAAACTACATATCAAACTATTGTGAACAAAATCGGCTAAAACTTTCTTCTTACAACTTTGTAGGAAGCAGCTTCGGCCCACTTTGTGAAGTAATCAATGGCGACCAAAACGAACCTATGACCATTAGAGGCAGCATTCTCAATTGATTCAATAACATCCATGCCCCAGGCTGCAAATGGCCAAGTCGCATTAAGCTCGTGGGGTGGTACTTTGATCAGATCTCCATGTACCTGGCATTTATGACATCTTTGGCCAAATCAACCACAATCATTTTCCATAGTCATCCAAAAGTATTCCATCCTTGAGATTTTCTTTGAAAATGTAAACTCATCCATGTGCGTTCCACACACTCCAGCATGCAATTCTTCAAGCAATTTTGTGGCTTCTGCAACATCCACATATCCCAGTAATCCCAGATTAGGACTCTTCCTATAAAGAACCTCTCTATTCAAAAAGAAGTTGTTTTGCCATTTTCCGGATTGTTTTCTTTTGGCTACTTGTTGCTTTTTCGGGGTATTTGGCAGCTTCTTAGCAACTTTTCGCATTGATATACCATGGATTTCCATCTGATTCCTCTTCCAGATGTAAATAATGTGTTGGTTGTTCTTTTAAACCTATCTCAAGTGGGTAAATGTAACTTTTTTTCAGGATGTTGTATCATGGATGATATGGTTGCGAAGGCATCAGCAAACTCATTATGCATTCTCGGGGTATGTCTGAACTCGGTCTTTCTAAATCTTTTACATAACCTCCGTACCAGTTGTACGTAAGGTAAGATTTAGGATTCTTCACGGCCCATTCTCCTTAAACTTGATGAATCAACAAGTCTGAATCACCAATTATCAGTAATTCTTGATCATTCATGTCAAGAGCCATTCTGATTCGAAGAATACAAGCTTCGTACTCATCCATGTTATTAGTGTATAGAAATCTAAGCTATGCTGTTGTTGGAAAATGTTGCCCCGATTTAGATATCAACACTGCTCCAATTCCTGATCCTCTAGAGTTCACTACTCCATCAAAGAACATTCTCCACCCAAGATATGATACTGATATATCGTCCCTTATAAATAATACTACTTCATTAGGGAAATATGTTCTGATCGGCTCATTTCCTTCATCTACTTCGTTTCCAGCAAAGTGATCGGTCAAGGCTTGACCATTAAATGCTTTTTGAGTCATGTACACAATGTCAAACTCACTTTACAACATTTGTCACTTTGCTAGATTTCCCGTGGGCATTGCTCTCTAAAATATGTATTCGAGCGGGTCCATTCTCAAAACGAGATGTGTTGTATAAGCAGTCAGATAATGTCGCAATTTCTGAGCCACCCAAGTCAAAGTACAACAATTTCTCTCTAAAAGGGTGAAACGATCCTGATAGGATGTGAACTTCTTGCTCAAATAGTATATAGATCTCTCCTTTTATCCGATCTCATCATGTTGTCCCAACTCACACTAAAATGCGTTGTCATAGACGAATAAGTACAATAGCAAAGGAATGTTTGCACGTGGTGGCACCAATACTATTGGATTTGAAAGGTAACTCTTGATAGTGCCAATCACCTTCTAACATTCTTCGGTCTATTTGGTTGGTGCATCCTTTCGTAGCAACTTTAATATGGACTCACATATCACCGTTGATTGAGCTACGAATCGCCTGATGTAATTTAGTCTCCCAAGAAAACTCATTACTTCCTTCTTAGTCTTGGACAAGGAAAGTCTTGAATTGCCTTAATCTTGGAATGATCAAGCTCGATACCACTTCTGCTAACTATGAATCCAAGTAAATTCCCTGCAGGTACTCCAAATGTACATTTGGCTGGGTTCAACTTCAAATCATACTTACGTAACCTATCAAAGAACTTTTCTAGGTGTTTCAGATGATCTTAAATCTCACGGGATTTTATGATGACATCGTTCACATGCACCTCAATTTATTTGTGGATCATATCATGGAAAATGGTGGTCATAACTCTCATGTAAGTGGCTCTAGCATTCTTGAGGCAGAACAACATAACTCGATAATGGTAGACTTTCCAAGGTGTGATGAATGCTTTTTTTTTGCATCTTCTTCATCCATTAAGATCTGGTGGTATCCTGCAAAACAATCCACGAAAGATTGCAACTCATGTTTTGCATAATTATCGATGAGTATATGGATGTTTGGCAATGAGACTTTTGGACTTGCTTTGTTGAGATCCCGATAATCCACGTATATCCTGATATTTCCATCTTTCTTTGCCATTGGAACAATGTTAGCCAGCCAAGTGGGATATTTGATCACTTCAATGACTTTTGATTCGATCTTCTTCATGACTTCTTCTTTTATCCTTAAACTCAGATTTGGCTTGAATTTTCTGGTCTTCTGCTTTATTGGGAAATATTCTTGATTGATAGACACTTAATGCGAAATAATATCGGTGCTCAACCCTGGCATATCATCATAAGACCAGGCAAACACATCGATGTATTGTTTAAGCAGCTCAACAAATTTTTCTTTTTCTATTGTTGTCAAATGGATACGGACTCAGGTTTCTCTAACCGACTCGTCATCTCCCAAGTTTACTATCTCTTTCTCATCCAGGTTGGGCTTTTTGGCATTTTCAAGATGCCTCAAGTCCTCGGTGAGGTGCTCCGGCATCATACTTTTCTCATTATATTCTTCGCATTCATCTTCATTGACCTTACTTGGTTCACCGTGTTCATGACATGTCATAACATTGGCAAGTTTAGATTCAATTTTATTGAAAAGAACAATAAATAAACCATGTTAGATAGAAAGAATTCAAATGTACATATTAGAGAATAATTTGCAAAGGCAAGATAATCAATTTAAAATAAACGAGGCTTTCATTGGAATTTTTAAAAAGGCATACAAACTTTGGTCATGACTCATGAGTCATTTCCTTTTTTGTCTTCGTCTACCAAGACATTCGATGGATCATAAGTGGAGTGGCCATCCAATTCTGTAGCATCTCTTCAGGTCCAACATCTCGGATGGTAGGTTCCAAGATCACAACACACACTTGTTCATCAAATAATCTTCCCATCCCTTCCACTAGACCATCGATCTCAGGCTTTAAAGCTTTAGTAACAAATGACCAATACAAATCTGGAATAGGCTTTGGTATATTACATCCATACTTCTTCCCTGCTTCAGCTTCAAATAATTCCTTCCTTGTTGGGGTATAACAATGCCAAAGAGGAAATTTTGAAGTGGTATAGGAAGAGGTTCAGATTTGTCATTGATACGCTCAAACTTACTTCTGAAAGAAGAAGTAAAGCGGTCGTATCAAGTAAAAACCCAACTAATGAGGTTGGGATCGTTCCCACGAGGAAAATAGTTCAGACTTAACTTTAATTTATTATTACTATTATTTAGTCAATTTCTTCCTTAGAAAACAAAAGACAATAAAAGGGGGGGGGGGGGG
>NC_028637.1:69820449-69826361 GCF_001406875.1 Solanum pennellii | reverse complement strand
GAATGAAAATAACTAACTAAATTAAAGTAAACAACTAACAGATTCAAATATTGGAGTTTAATCAATTAATAAAAGTAACTAGGGTTTAAGTGTTCCCCACAGGTTCCTAACTTGATAATTCTAACTATAACAATTCTTTCCTAGTATCTTGCATGCAAAGTGATAAGTTATGTATTTCTAAATCCTTAGTCCGGCATCTAGAAAATTTCAATCTGCACCTTGGTCCGGCTACGTGTGTTGCTATACTAACCGTTACCTTTACCTCATATTAAGCATTGTATTTGACATTTAACTAAGTTATTACCTCGTACCAATCAATACTAGCCTATTAGATAGTATACACTAAATCTATGTTGATAATTCTTTTCCTATTATCTACCTCCTTGGTCCGGCAAGTAGCATTAAGGCGAGTTATAACGTTGTCCATCCGTTAAAAAGACTTCTAAACGAAAGAATTATCAATACATGCAAGACACTATTCTAGAATTGTTATTTTAGTTAGATTTTACCTCATTATTCACCCATGGTTCCCACAACCCTAGTTATGGAGTTTAGTTACCCATAGTCATAATCACAATATTCATATATATAATATAAGAATTCATGCACTTACTTCAATGAGAAAGAATAAAATTCAGAAGTTCACTTGATTAATCGACAAACGCCCCAACAATCAATTCCAGAAAAAGTGTATCAATTATTGAAATTAATCGAGGACTAAAGATTCTCCAAAAGTATAACAACAAAGAGTCTACTAACAAAGAGTCTAACTCCAAAAACGAGGTTTTTCCAACTATTTATAAAAAACAAAAACCTAATAAAAGAAGGTCTCTAATTGCTGAAAATCTGTCAAAATGCGTCCGAGTTGACGGACCTTGTGACGGGCCGTCGTGGTCACGACGGGTCATCATGGTCGCGACGGGCCGTCATGGCCTCTGTCATCCTATACCTTACAAATCCTTCTGCTGCTTTCTTCATTACCCTCGACGAAAAGGTATGACAGACCGTTCCAAGCACGACGGTCCGTCGAGGGTCTCCGTTCCATAACAGTTAAACTTCTTGGAATTTGGGTATTGGGACTACTCTTTGATCATCACGACGAACCAGCAGGACGGACCGTCGTGGCTATGCCGGTCCGTCATGAACTTCGTAATCCCACACTTAGGTCAGACTTCCCCGTCTTCCTTCAGCAGCTTCACTATGATGCCACCTATGGATCGTCACAAGCACCGTAGGTGGTAACTTTTATGCATTTCTTGCTCAAAAACTTCCGCCTTCATCTTTAGACAGATTTCCTGCAAATAAAGAGAAACTTACATAAAAATCAATACAAAAAGGGTTTTGGACACACAATAAACATAAGGAAAAAGCATTAAAAATACCGTGAAACCACGGTATATCAACACCCTCAACTTAAATTCATTGTTTGTCCTCAAGCGACGCACTATGACTCACTACAAAATCATTGTAAAATAGTATCCATGTTTTAGCTTTCTCAATCATTTGGCTATCAATCCCGATCAGTCTCATCATGTGTCTGCATGCTATCACTATTAGGCTTGAATTATGTGGAATCAGACCATGACACAGACTCACCATACACTGACACCTATCCTCTTCAATTTCTCACTAAGGTGCTAATATTTCCGGTATTGCAACTAGTGTCCTCACTTCAAAACAACATCCTCATTTTTCACACAATGATTTCAATTTGAGTATAAGGATTTCTTTTCAACACTCACTCTCAGAACAAATTCACAATTCATTCATACATATTGCCATAAGCTTGCCCTTATTTTCACTTCTTTAAGTGCTCCATACAACTCTTAGGATCACGATTGGACTTTCTTAGCTTGAAACATAGGCTCAGGGTCAGGTAGGGTATATTTAGGTATACTGTAGCGACTTTTTGCCCTCCTTGACATATCGACTAAACATACCACTTTTTGTCATTTTAATTTAGCCCAATTTCTCATGTGCTTTCACCTTGCTATTTTCCCTTCTTTCTTCATTTGTGTAAGTGACTCTCTTCTTTTCTTGCTTGTATTTTGTTTTTTTTCAACTGGTTCTTGAGCCACTTTACTTTTGTTCTTTCTCTTTCTTTGTTCTCTCAACCCCACTTTCCAGATCATTCCTCATAAGAGCCACCCTCAACTCATGGCTTTGCCATGAGTCAAAGTACACAATACCCAAAGTTGGGTCAGGGCCACGAGAAGGTTATTTACAGCATTAACCACCCTCCACTTATGCTTTTGGCATAAGCTGAGGTGCACATGTCCAAGGAGGTACCAGGGCCAACACATTATTCCCAGAAAAGATCAGTTGGGGTGAAAAAGAAAAGTCTATTTTAAGCTCAAATCATTTGGATCAAAGAGGGATTAATTTCATTCAATTTTTTTTATTTAGGCTAAAATTTGGCTATATTGAACAAGGGACTATGATCCTTTCCTAATTGTTTATTACAGCTTACTTTTAGCAGGACTAACCAGGCAAGTTCTAACTCAGTACTAATAGTGGACTATTCAAATCTTCCTCACACTCACTTGACGTCTCATTACTCTACCAGATTATCAGACACCTGGTTCGAATTTTAGACTTAGGGTCATGCAGTGGTGTATCTCTATGTCATGCTTAGAGCCACACATTTATCAATTATTATGCCTAGTCATGCGTCATTTTCATTACATCAGGATATATCATTTTAGCCATCATGCTTCAGAGTTAAACTATGTACACAAGATATAGACATGCCGGTTCAACAATAAAAATAATCAGTCTCTTGGGGAAAAAGAACACAGGCAAGAAAACCCCAAAAGAGGATCGTGAATTGGGCTACTTAGACTTCACCCTAGCACTCACTTTCCATTTACCCCACCCCCAACAAAAAGATATGCAATTGCCCCCAATGCATAAAAAAACTGAAATACGAGAGTGGCAGGTGAAGCAAACCTGGGGCGCAAAGCGCCGACGATCAGCAAGCTGGTGGGTCCGATTCCTCAGAACCCACTACCTCGGTAGTCTGGACACCCTCGGTAGTGTCTTTATCAGCAACAATACTATTAGTAGTTCCTCCCGCGGTCTCCACATCTCTGGAGCTATAGGCCCCAGCAGCTGACACTATAGCCCTGATCCGACGCGTGTCCTCATCAGCAAGCGAGACTCTCCTCGCAGCCTCCATCTCACGGCGCTCCTTCTTCCATGCTCTAGCCTCATCCTCCTCTCGACCCTTGCGCCTCTTGTCATGCTCTCGAGAGGGAGGTGGTGGAATCTCAGAAGTGAAGAATAAGGCCGCCATCACTGTGTCCTCAGCAGGTTCTGCAGAAGGGGCCTCAGACTCAAGCACCCTAGCCTCTAGGATCATATCTATGTCCGCTCGCAGACTCTCAACCGCAGCCTGAATGGTCGACATGTCCACCTGAGGGGCTGGCCGGGCTAGCACCCGCAAGTCAAAAGCATCCAAGCGTTGATGAACCTCAGCGATCTTTCGCTCTGTGTGCTGGACCATTTTACGCTCCATATTCTCTTCTGCCTCATCAATAGACCTCTTCATCCAAGGCTGGATGTGATGCAGAAGTGTAGCCATCAGTGCCTCTAGTTTCTGGAGCCTAGCAAGCGGGACCAGAGCAGGGAACGGGGCTGAGCAAGATGAGATAGGGGCAGTGCTACTAGCCGGGATAGACTCGACCGGGGTAGTGTCAGTGGTTTCAGAAGCAGCCTGTGTAGTCGTTCGAGCATACGCTACCGTATCCGCCAGATTTTCACGAAGTGGAGGTAACTCTGGACAGGGCCCTCTGCGTTGAGCCAACTCATTGGCCTCATCCCTGATGAGGCCGATATCAACAGTGCCCAATGGAGTCTTGAGCTGATCAATGTGCCAGATGGGCACACCTGCAGACCTGTATAAGAAAAATATCATGCACGGAAAAGGGTAAGTAGTTGTGACCTTGAAAGCCATCTCGTGCATGACTGCCTGTAGAAGCCAAGCGAACTCCACCTCAAACCCGGCTATCATCGCCTCCATCAGAACTGCGCGATCCCATGTGACAATATTATCAGCAGCCATTGAGGAAAGGCAGTGGCGGACAATCAACCATAAGAACTTAGTCGTGAAGGTCAAGTTAGCCTTCGTGATGGCTCACTTCGGCTCCGTTACCCAGTTGGCACCCTCTCCATCGATAGACAAGTGCAGGGCCATCCACCTCTTGGTGGTCTCTCTCAGCGATGGCTCACACAAGAATTGACCATTTACTATTTGCCACCGGTAGTCGAACTCGGTGGTGAGAGGGGTCCTGTTGACATCAAAATCCTTGCCGTACAGATACCGGCGGATGGCGGGCAGGGAGATGTCAACCTGTATGCCGCGTACTCGGACATGCTCAAGTGGGGCCTGTTTGGCGGGGGCAGCCCATCTATCTATCTGTGATCGGAGAGTGTCCACATAAGAGGCGTAGAAATCTCGGACCATCTCCTCACTGTAGCGGCCCAAAGTACGAGTTTTCCACTCTACCCTGTGTCTAGTGAAGAGATTGTGGATGTCTGGCATGGTGGGGAGACTTCCCGTAAGGACCCGCCTCTCCCGTGTAAAGGTCCGTGTCATGACGCCTGTTTACATCCCTACTCTTTCGAAATAGGGCGAAACGTCGCTGCAACTCGAAAAATAATTAATTGATTCAATTTTAATAAAGTTTTAAAAATAAACGAGTTTTAAAAAGAGTCGCTACCTAATTTTTAGGAAAACTAGGAAACCAATTATTAATCTACGAAACCAAATTGATTCTAGGTAAGGGGTTTAAGTTATTCCGAAGGGAAGGGGTTAAGCACCCTTCGGAATCCACAATTGTGGTTCCCGACTGAATTCATTTTTTTTTCAAATTGAGGAAGAATATAAAAACACATATAATAAACACACAATATACACAATAAAGCAATAATTATCGGCCTAAAGTTTGCCTAACGTCAATATTCACAAAATAATAAATGAAATATAATTCGAACTTTTTCGAATAATTTCAAGGAGAAGCACCTCCGGGTACCTGTAAAGACACTTAGTAAAAGAGTTAGTGCCAAAATAATATAAATAAAAATAAATAACTCAAATAATAACTAAAAATAAAAATCCGTCTTATTAACATGGGAGACCTTGGAAATCGACCGGTAATTTCTTCATCGGCCAATTTCAACAACTAAAATATGTAAACTTAAATTAAAATTCCGTCTTTTAAAATGGAAAGGCCTCTAAACCCGACGGATAGATTTTTCATTGGCCATTTTAACTCTTTTAACAAACAAATTATATGATATAAACTAAAATTTTCCGTCTTTCAAAATGGGAAGGCCTCCAAAACCGACGGAGAGTTTTTTCATTGGCCAATCAATCATTGAATATATTAACCAAATAATTAAAAATAATAATAAATATATAAAAAAATGGATCAATCAACCATAGAAACAATCATATGAAACTAATGAAAATCGATTAAGATAATATGCAACGTTTAACTAATAATAACATAACAAAGTGAAATGTGAAATAAAATAAACTAACCAAACGATAGTGACTATCAGCATAATTGTTAATAACAAAACGGTAAATAGTGACAAACAGGATCATAAAGAAATCAAAATACAAATTATACCTAACTTTAGAATCAAAATGTCCAAAATAAATAAATATTTAATAAAAGGCAAAACAATTCACAAGAAATTAATGAAAGCAAAATGAGCAATAATTACTAGACTTATAAATATAGTCGCCAAAAATAAAAATGAAACACAGTGATAAAAAAACCTAACAAAAAGAAGTGAATAAAACTTGCCCCAAAATAGAATAAAAAAAATAATAATAGTAAACAATAACTGCAAACCCAATAATCCAATGACCAAAAATAATAGTAATAATAATAATGCCACGA
>NC_028637.1:69797293-69818784 GCF_001406875.1 Solanum pennellii | reverse complement strand
AAAAAAAACACACAAAACCCAAAAAATATAAATTGCAATAGCACAAACACCATAATCAAGATGACTAACAAAGCTAAGTCCATAAGAAAATAAATATACACATATTACTAAAGGTAATAAGAACAAGAAACAGTGCAAAATAAGAACAAAACATTAATGGAGGAACTAAAGATGAAAAAAAAGTAAAGCAGTAGTACCACAAAAATGAATCAATAATAAGTAAACAAGAAAACATATACCAATATAAATTTTCCAGTAGCATAACTATACAAAGTAAAAATAAAAATAATAATAAAAATATATGAACAGAAATAATAATTAATGCACCAAAATATATAGCTATTGCTAAATGGAACAATGTCACTATGGAAAAACACCACTAACACAACAAAACTATGTCAATTTAACCAAAACATATCAACGCAGATTAAAGATAGAGAACAAAACAATAAAGTAAATAAAGTTGACGGAGGAATTTTTTTCAAACAACTGAAAATATTAACAAAGGTCTTCAATAAGAATAGGAAGTCCAAACAGTAGCAGTGAACCAAATCAACAAGAAATTGTAAAATTATCAGAAACTTCTTACCAAAACGTGGTGAAAAACAGTGGACCTCGCTGGAATTTTGAGTTTTTGGGTCACGTGAATGGCTTTGTAGGAGTTTGCTGGTCATAGCTTGCT
Source organism: Solanum pennellii (assembly GCF_001406875.1). Taxonomy (NCBI): domain Eukaryota; kingdom Viridiplantae; phylum Streptophyta; class Magnoliopsida; order Solanales; family Solanaceae; genus Solanum; species Solanum pennellii. The sequence goes on along the minus strand of NC_028637.1, from coordinate 69,818,102 downwards.
GCTCTGCCCCCACTGCTGGCCTGAGTTGTTATCGCTGCTTTGCCGGAGTTTGCTGGCCACAGCTTGCTGCTGGCTGGCCGTTGGGATGTTTCCAGTTNATGCATAAAATTTTGCGAGGGATGAAATCTTCTCGCGATGCATAAATTCCGCAAGGTATGAAATCTTCTTGCGATATGTAAACTTTTGCGAGGAATTGAATCTTCTCGCGATGCATAAAATTTTGCGAGGGATGAAATCTTCTCGCGATGCCTGAATCCACAAGGTATGAAATCTTCTTGCGATATATAAACTTTTGTGAGGAAGTGAATCTTCTCGCGATGCATAAAAAATTTAACTTGCGATGCATAAATATTTATCCGCGATGCATGAATATTAAATCGCAATGCATGAATATTAACTAGTGATGCATGAATTAACTCGCGATACATGAATATTTATCCGCGACGCATGCATATTAACTCGCAAAGCATGAATATTAACTAGTGATGCATGAATTAACTCGCGATGCATGAATCGACTCTCGATGCATGAATTGACTCTCGATGCATGAATTAACTCTCGATGCATGAATATTAACTCTCGATGCATGAATTAACTAGTGATGCATGAATTTCTGCGAGGTATGGAATCTTCTCGCGATGCATGGAATTTTCTGCGAGGTATGGAATCTTCTCGCGATGCATGAATTAACTCTCGATGCATGAATATTAACTCTCGATGCATGAATTAACTAGTGATGCATGAATTTTCTGCGAGGTATGAAATCTTCTCGCGATGCATGAATTTTCTGCGAGGTATGAAATCTTCTCGCGATGCATGAATTTTCTGCGAGGTATGAAATCTTCGCGCGATGCATTAATTTTCTGCGAGGTATGAAATCTTCTCGCGATGCATGAATTTTCTGCGAGGTATGAAACCTTCTCGCAATGCATGAATTTTCTACGAGGTATGAAATCTTCTCGCAATGCGTGAATATTAACTAGTGATGCATGAATTAACTCGCGATGCATGAATCGACTCTCGATGCATGAATTAACTAGTGATGCATGAATTTTCTGCGAGGTATGAAATCTTCTCGCGATGCATGAATTTTCTGCGAGGTATGAAATCTTCTCGCGATGCATGAATTTTCTGCGAGGTATGAAATCTTCTCGCGATGCATGAATTTTCTGCGAGGTATGAAATCTTCTCGCGATGCATGAATTTTCTGCGAGGTATGAAATCTTCTCGCGATGCATGAATTTTCTGCGAGGTATGAAATCTTCTCGCGATGCATGAATTTTCTGCGAGGTATGAAATCTTCTCGCGATGCATGAATTTTCTGCGAGGTATGAAATCTTCTCGCGATGCATGAATTTTCTGCGAGGTATGAAATCTTCTCGCGATGCATGAATTTTCTGCGAGGTATGAAATCTTCTCGCGATGCATGAATTTTCTGCGAGGTATGAAATCTTCTCGCGATGCATGAATTTTCTGCGAGGTATGAAATCTTCTCGCGATGCATGAATTTTCTGCGAGGTATGAAATCTTCTCGCGATGCATGAATTTTCTGCGAGGTATGAAATCTTCTCGCGATGCATGAATTTTCTGCGAGGTATGAAATCTTCTCGCGATGCATGAATTTTCTGCGAGGTATGAAATCTTCTCGCGATGCATGAATTTTCTGCGAGGTATGAAATCTTCTCGCGATGCATGAATTTTCTGCGAGGTATGAAATCTTCTCGCGATGCATGAATTTTCTGCGAGGTATGAAATCTTCTCGCGATGCATGAATTTTCTGCGAGGTATGAAATCTTCTCGCGATGCATGAATTTTCTGCGAGGTATGAAATCTTCTCGCGATGCATGAATTTTCTGCGAGGTATGAAATCTTCTCGCGATGCATGAATTTTCTGCGAGGTATGAAATCTTCTCGCGATGCATGAATTTTCTGCGAGGTATGAAATCTTCTCGCGATGCATGAATTTTCTGCGAGGTATGAAATCTTCTCGCGATGCATGAATTTTCTGCGAGGTATGAAATCTTCTCGCGATGCATGAATTTTCTGCGAGGTATGAAATCTTCTCGCGATGCATGAATTTTCTGCGAGGTATGAAATCTTCTCGCGATGCATGAATTTTCTGCGAGGTATGAAATCTTCTCGCGATGCATGAATTTTCTGCGAGGTATGAAATCTTCTCGCGATGCATGAATTTTCTGCGAGGTATGAAATCTTCTCGCGATGCATGAATTTTCTGCGAGGTATGAAATCTTCTCGCGATGCATGAATTTTCTGCGAGGTATGAAATCTTCTCGCGATGCATGAATTTTCTGCGAGGTATGAAATCTTCTCGCGATGCATGAATTTTCTGCGAGGTATGAAATCTTCTCGCGATGCATGAATTTTCTGCGAGGTATGAAATCTTCTCGCGATGCATGAATTTTCTGCGAGGTATGAAATCTTCTCGCGATGCATGAATTTTCTGCGAGGTATGAAATCTTCTCGCGATGCATGAATTTTCTGCGAGGTATGAAATCTTCTCGCGATGCATGAATTTTCTGCGAGGTATGAAATCTTCTCGCGATGCATGAATTTTCTGCGAGGTATGAAATCTTCTCGCGATGCATGAATTTTCTGCGAGGTATGAAATCTTCTCGCGATGCATGAATTTTCTGCGAGGTATGAAATCTTCTCGCGATGCATGAATTTTCTGCGAGGTATGAAATCTTCTCGCGATGCATGAATTTTCTGCGAGGTATGAAATCTTCTCGCGATGCATGAATTTTCTGCGAGGTATGAAATCTTCTCGCGATGCATGAATTTTCTGCGAGGTATGAAATCTTCTCGCGATGCATGAATTTTCTGCGAGGTATGAAATCTTCTCGCGATGCATGAATTTTCTGCGAGGTATGAAACCTTCTCGCAATGCATGAATTTTCTACGAGGTATGAAATCTTCTCGCAATGCGTGAATATTAACTAGTGATGCATGAATTAACTCGCGATGCATGAATCGACTCTCGATGCATGAATTAACTAGTGATGCATGAATTTTCTGCGAGGTATGAAATCTTCTCGCAATGCATGAATTTTCTCTCGATGCATGATTTTATTCCATCTGTAACGAGGTGGATAACTCGATAATATTCCATCTGTAACGAGGTGGATGACTCGATAATGGTCCAACTGTAACGAGGTGGATGGCTCGATAATATTCCAACTGTAACGAGGTGGATGGCTCGATAATATTCCAACTGTAACGAGGTGGATGACTCGATAATACTGTAACGAGGTGGATGCTCGATAATATTCCAACTGTAACGAGGTGCATGCTCGATAATAGTCCAACTGTAACGAGGTGGATGCTCGATAATATTCCAACTGTAACGAGTGGATGCTTGATAATAGTCCAACTGTAACGAGGTGGATGGCTCGATAATATTCCAACTGTAACGAGGTGGATGGCTCGATAATATTCCAACTGTAACGAGGTGGATGGCTCGATAATAGTCCAACTGTAACGAGGTGGATGGCTCGATAATATTCCAACTGTAACGAGGTGGATGGCTCGATAATATTCCAACTGTAACGAGGTGGATGCTCGAAAATAGTCCAACTGTAACCAGGTGGATGGCTCGATAATATTCCAACTGTAACAAGGTGGATGCTCGATAATAGTCCAACTGTAACGAGGTGGATGCTCGAAAATAGTCCAACTTCAAATGAATTTTTGAGATCCTCTCAAAAATTCTATTCCAGTTTCCATTATGAAGAGAAATGGAAATCTTACTGGGTATATGACCGAGCCGTTGTGGCGCCTACGTATCCCATTGGAGCAGGAATCAGGTTAAACGTAGTTCCCATCTTGTGGATGATGAGTGCTGCAAAGAATCTGAAAGATTATCAGTAGAAAATGCAATATGAACATGATGGAATATGCAAATGGTATTCCTTTGCTATATTCAAAACCTAAAACAAGACATATCACATTTTGGGAATGGACAATCCAATGAAATAAAATAGGCGTCTCACATATATAAGATTATCTTAACAACACCTTTTATAATGAACAACTCAAAAGACAATTTTTTTTCTTTTTTTTTTTTTAAAAATAAAAAAATGTGAGGAGATAGTCAAATCTTCACCACGATTGGTACCAACAGTTACGATTGCAGGTAAATCTCCCTTTTTATTTTATTTTATTATTATTTTTTTTAAGATTGAACAAAGGTAATTCCTACGGCTTCAAGTGGTTCCTCAAATATCTTAAGGATCAACAAGATCGTTCATCTTGTTTCAATCAAAAATTTTGAATGGTATCAATCCTCATGTTTCAAGTGCCCTCACGACAAAGGCTAGTCCTACTTCACACATATTTGAAACATTTGATTATAGGACATTTTTCAAAGTGCACTCACACTCACAAGAATGTTCAATGTACACATCTGTGATACCATATGCTTGACCCTTATGTAAATCTCCACTAATGTGAGAACATTCGGAATGAGATCATGTAGGGCTTGTCATTGGCTTGTAACGTAGGCTTAGGGATGGGTAGGATATTTATTTGAGATAAAAGTGACTTAATTCCTCCTTGAGTGTTACACAGAATTTGTGCTCTTAATGAGTGTACGCCTTTGGCGTTAGATCCTCTTCATTGTTCTATCACCTTTGAAATTCTTTTGAATCCTCATTTTGAATGCTTTCCCTTTTTTTTTCTTTTTTCATTTCTCATTTTTTGAGCTTTTCTCTTCTTCTCTTTTTTCTTCTTTTGAGTCCTTATTCATTGGAGCTTTTCTTTATTACTTCTTTATTATAATAATTTTTCCCTTTTTGTTGGAGTATTTTCCTTCCCTCCTTTCACAGACCCTGTAAGGGTATTCTTTACCTTTCTTTATTTCTTCCACTTTTCTTTCTTCCTTATTTATTATAATAATTTTTTCCTTTTTGTTGGAGTATTTTCATTCCCTCCTTTCACAGACCCTGTAAGGGTATTCTTTACCTTTCTTTATTTCTTCCACTTTTCTTTCTTCCTTTCTCTCTTTTCTCTAGAGGTCTTTGCTTCCCTTTTTTTTGGGAGACTCAATATCTTTGCTTTTGAAAATTTCAAACATGGATCTCCTCTTATAATTCGTACATTCTCGGTGCACTCAAGAAGGTTGGGCCAAGAGAGGATAGTGCTCGTAAGCACTCAAAAGGATAGTGGTTAAGATGTGGTTGTCCAAATGAAGGTTTCAGGCTCAAAATGGGAAAACTAGGGATTAATGTAATTTGGTAGGCTTTGAAAGGCACAATCGGGTCAAAAAAGGCCTACAATCCTTTCTCAAACCAAACATTACTCATGATTTCGCCTCGAAAAACATTCAGGTCAAGTTCTAGATCAACGGTGTAACACAACTGAACTTTGATCAAAATCTCACCACACAGTGCACATGAAACATAAGGTTAGTTTTATTCTTATCTTGATTGCATGTAAGAGAATTTTCAAGCATTACAAAAGTACAGATAAGAGGTACTACGAGAATTTGTAGTTTACCGCAAAGTCAGTCTTTTTCATCATATCGAATATATTTTCATGATTTTAACCACATAGGTCCCAACCGAGCTGAAGACTTGACTCTCACAGTATGTAATTTTATTTTTTTATTTTTTAAGAATGATTACCGAACCCGAGAAGGGCTGCCTACGTATCTCATTAAAATGAGAATCAGGTACGCGTAGTTCGCGCAGATATAACTTTGAAAATATGCACAAACTATTTTATAAATTTTTTTTTTGGAGAAGATAATACCGAACCCAAGAAGGGTTGCCTACGTATCTCATTAACATGAGAATCATGTACGCGTAGTTCGCGCAGATATAACTTTGAAAATATGCACAAACTATTTTAGAAATTTTTTTTTTGGAGAAGATAATACCGAACCCAAGAAGGGTTGCCTCCGTATCTCATTAAAATGAGAATCAGGTACGCGTAGTTCGCGCAGATATAACTTTGAAAATATGCACAAACTATTTTAGAAATTTTTTTTTTGGAGAAGATAATACCGAACCCAAGAAGGGTTGCCTCCGTATCTCATTAAAATGAGAATCAGGTACGCGTAGTTCGCGCAGATATAACTTTGAAAATATGCACAAACTATTTTAGAAATTTTTTTTTTGGAGAAGATAATACCGAACCCAAGAAGGGTTGCCTCCGTATCTCATTAAAATGAGAATCAGGTACGCGTAGTTCGCGCAGATATAACTTTGAAAATATGCACAAACTATTTTAGAAATTTTTTTTTTGGAGAAGATAATACCGAACCCAAGAAGGGTTGCCTCCGTATCTCATTAAAATGAGAATCAGGTACGCGTAGTTCGCGCAGATATAACTTTGAAAATATGCACAAACTATTTTAGAAATTTTTTTTTTGGAGAAGATAATACCGAACCCAAGAAGGGTTGCCTCCGTATCTCATTAAAATGAGAATCAGGTACGCGTAGTTCGCGCAGATATAACTTTGAAAATATGCACAAACTATTTTAGAAATTTTTTTTTTGGAGAAGATAATACCGAACCCAAGAAGGGTTGCCTCCGTATCTCATTAAAATGAGAATCAGGTACGCGTAGTTCGCGCAGATATAACTTTGAAAATATGCACAAACTATTTTAGAAATTTTTTTTTTGGAGAAGATAATACCGAACCCAAGAAGGGTTGCCTCCGTATCTCATTAAAATGAGAATCAGGTACGCGTAGTTCGCGCAGATATAACTTTGAAAATATGCACAAACTATTTTAGAAATTTTTTTTTTGGAGAAGATAATACCGAACCCAAGAAGGGTTGCCTCCGTATCTCATTAAAATGAGAATCAGGTACGCGTAGTTCGCGCAGATATAACTTTGAAAATATGCACAAACTATTTTAGAAATTTTTTTTTTGGAGAAGATAATACCGAACCCAAGAAGGGTTGCCTCCGTATCTCATTAAAATGAGAATCAGGTACGCGTAGTTCGCGCAGATATAACTTTGAAAATATGCACAAACTATTTTAGAAATTTTTTTTTTGGAGAAGATAATACCGAACCCAAGAAGGGTTGCCTCCGTATCTCATTAAAATGAGAATCAGGTACGCGTAGTTCGCGCAGATATAACTTTGAAAATATGCACAAACTATTTTAGAAATTTTTTTTTTGGAGAAGATAATACCGAACCCAAGAAGGGTTGCCTCCGTATCTCATTAAAATGAGAATCAGGTACGCGTAGTTCGCGCAGATATAACTTTGAAAATATGCACAAACTATTTTAGAAATTTTTTTTTTGGAGAAGATAATACCGAACCCAAGAAGGGTTGCCTCCGTATCTCATTAAAATGAGAATCAGGTACGCGTAGTTCGCGCAGATATAACTTTGAAAATATGCACAAACTATTTTAGAAATTTTTTTTTTGGAGAAGATAATACCGAACCCAAGAAGGGTTGCCTCCGTATCTCATTAAAATGAGAATCAGGTACGCGTAGTTCGCGCAGATATAACTTTGAAAATATGCACAAACTATTTTAGAAATTTTTTTTTTGGAGAAGATAATACCGAACCCAAGAAGGGTTGCCTCCGTATCTCATTAAAATGAGAATCAGGTACGCGTAGTTCGCGCAGATATAACTTTGAAAATATGCACAAACTATTTTAGAAATTTTTTTTTTGGAGAAGATAATACCGAACCCAAGAAGGGTTGCCTACGTATCTCATTAACATGAGAATCATGTACGCGTAGTTCGCAGATATAACTTTGAAAATATGCACAAACTTTTTATTTTGTTTTGTTTTTTTTGAAAAAGATTATACCGAACCCAAGAAGAGTTGCCTACGTATCTCATTAACATGAGAATCAGGTGTGCGTAGTTCATGCAGATATGACTGGGAAAATATGCACAAACAAATTTTTATAAAATCTTTTTTTTTACTCCTTTTTTTTTAAAAAAAGATAATACCGAACCCAAGAAGGGTTGCCTATGTATCTCACCGAAATGAGAATCAAGTACGCGTAGTTCGACAGATATAACTTTGAAAATATGCACAAACTATATTTTTTTCCGTGCAGATATGACTTGGAAAATATGCACAAACTATTTTTTTTTTTGGAAAAGATAATACCGAACCCAAGAAGGGTTGCCTACGTATCTCACCGAAATGAGAATTAGGTACGCGTAGTTCGGCAGATATAACTTGGAAAATATGCACAAACTATATTTTTTTTGGTGCAGATATGACTTGGAAAATATGCACAAACTATTTTTTTTTTTGGAAAAGATAATACCGAACCCAAGAAGGGTTGCCTACGTATCTCACCGAAATGAGAATCAGGTACGCGTAGTTCGGCAGATATAGCATATAATAATTTAAAGATTTAGACAACTCAAAGAAATTCCTAGGTCTAACGCCACTGAAATTTGTAGTCATGAAGTTTTTTTTTTTTAACCAATATGTTTTATAGCCTCTTAATCGTCAATATTTATACTGTCTGTTGAACGTAACCTACGAATTTCTACAGTAATAATTTGTTGTACTCTTTTTGAAAGTTTTCTTGGATCTTTGTCTCCTTCCAATTTTCACGAGATCCAGACATTGTTATGACCATCCCCGACTGATGTCGGGGACGGTATCCCTACAAAAATATGAGAAATATTTGAGAGCGGACCATAATGCAAAATAATAATAAAATAAGTGGGTAACACCTCATAATCAAATACTCCCCTGATTTATCGTTTTAACGTGATATAATTGAGAAATGCGAGGACTTTAATTTCGCTAATCCTCTTGTCTCTTGCAACTTTGGACAAATAATAATTTCTGAACTGAGACATAAATCCACGTTTTGCATTGAAGAAAAACAACTCAAAAATGTAAAAGTGTTAGTTTCTGTACATAATGAATAATGCAAAATATCACACAAATAATGAATAAAACACATAAATGCTGTTTTAATAAAGGAAAAACTGGATATATCACAAAGCATACAAACAATTATTGCGCGTCCTATACAAATATGTGGCCCTTTTATGCCTAGGGTAGGCCTATCGATTTGAAGGATGTATACGTCATTTGAAATATTTCATTGCCCCAAAACACAAATTTATACAAATTTTATGAATAAAACTTAATGGGAATACATAATAGGGGAAAAATATACAAAATAATCAGTCCAACGCAGGGGTACGACCCTAAACTATGCCTCCACGAAAGATCCTTCTGCTTTTCTTGATTTGTTGTCATCTCCGGGTGCCAATATCTTCGAATAGGCTAGCAGCTGGTGAAGCTCATTCTTTAACCTAAGCAAACTATAATATAATCCTTACCCTATGAGACAATGATTTTCTCAAACAACGTATACATCCTTCAAATTTAAACACATAAGCATGAACGTCCTTTTAGGCCGTGGGCCGTTTTGGACTCAGGGTGGTCTTCTAATGGGCACAACACGCCTTGAGTGTTGGTCATCTTAGGCTGATGCTTAAATTCGGATTTGGTTTTGCTCTATCCTAGGATGACTAGAATTGGTATAAAAGTGACGGTTACCCGAGTCGGACAGACAACGGGTGAAGCTAATAAACGACGTTGGATGACCGCAAGCGAACTATTCGTTTATTACTTCCAAAGATTAGACTTGTGTGTTTTTCTGAAGGAAGTCGTGGTAAGCCACATAACTTCCTTTGTCCTAATCCAAACTATTTGTCATTTGACGGGAATTATGCCATGAAATGCAATAAAAATATATACACAATAAAATAAATAATAAATAAATACAATAAACAAATAATCAGTGAAATATAAAAATACAAGATATAACATAACAATAGAACAAAAATTTCCTCAATTTGAAAAAATAAATAAATTCATATTGGTTAAAACCTTTAAAACTCCCCAGCGGAGTCGTCATTCTGTTTACATCCCTACTCTTTCGAAATAGGGCGAAACGTCGCTGCAACTCGAAAAATAATTAATTGATTCAATTTTAATAAAGTTTTAAAAATAAACTTGTTTTAAAAAGAGTCGCCACCTAATTTTTAGGAAAACTAGGAAACCAATTATTAATCTACGAAACCAAATTGATTCTAGGTAAGGGGTTTAAGTTATTCCGAAGGGAAGGGGTTAAGCACCCTTCGGAATTCACAATTGTGGTTCCCGACTGAATTCATTTTTTTTTAAATTGAGGAAGAATATAAAAACACATATAATAAACACACAATATACACAATAAAGCAAGAATTATCGGCCTAAAGTTTGCCTAACGTCAATATTCACAAAATAATAAATGAAATATAATTCGAACTTTTTCGAATAATTTCAAGGAGAAGCACCTCCGGGTACCTGTAAAGACACTTAGTAAAAGAGTTAGTGCCAAAATAATATAAATAAAAATAAATAACTCAAATAATAACTAAAAATAAAAATCCGTCTTATTAACATGGGAGGCCTTGGAAATCGACCGGTAATTTCTTCATCGGCCAATTTCAACAACTAAAATATGTAAACTTAAATTAAAATTCCGTCTTTTAAAATGGAAAGGCCTCTAAACCCGACGGATAGATTTTTCATTGGCCATTTTAACTCTTCTAACAAGCAAATTATATGATATAAACTAAAATTTTCCGTCTTTCAAAATGGGAAGGCCTCCAAAACCGACGGAGAGTTTTTTCATTGGCCAATCAATCATTGAATATATTAACCAAATAATTAAAAATAATAATAAATATATAAAAAAAATGGATCAATCAACCATAGAAACAATCATATGAAACTAATGAAAATCGATTAAGATAATATGCAACGTTTAACTAATAATTAACATAACAAAGTGAAATGTGAAATAAAATAAACTAACCAAACGATAGTGACTATCAGCATAATTGTTAATAACAAAACGGTAAATAGTGACAAACAGGATCATAAAGAAATAAAAATACAAATTATACCTAACTTTAGAATCAAAATGTCCAAAATAAATAAATATTTAATAAAAGGCAAAACAATTCACAAGAAATTAATGAAAGCAAAATGAGCAATAATTACTAGACTTATAAATATAGTCGCCAAAAATAAAAATGAAACACAGTGATAAAAAAACCTAACAAAAAGAAGTGAATAAAACTTGCCCCAAAATAGAATAAAAAAAATAATAATAGTAAACAATAACTGCAAACCCAACAATCCAATGACCAAAAATAATAGTAATAATAATAATGCCACGAGTTAATATTAACAAAAAAAAAACACAAAACCCAAAAAATATAAATTGCAATAGCACAAACACCATAATCAAGATGACTAACAAAGCTAAGTCCATAAGAAAATAAATATACACATATTACTAAAGGTAATAAGAACAAGAAACAGTGCAAAATAAGAACAAAACATTAATGGAGGAACTAAAGATGAAAAAAAAGTAAAGCAGTAGTACCACAAAAATGAATCAATAATAAGTAAACAAGAAAACATATACCAATATAAATTTTCCAGTAGCATAACTATACAAAGTAAAAATAAAAATAATAATAAAAATATATGAACAGAAATAATAATTAATGCACCAAAATATATAGCTATTGCTAAATGGAACAATGTCACTATGGAAAAACACCACTAACACAACAAAACTATGTCAATTTAACCAAAACATATCAACGCAGATTAAAGATAGAGAACAAAACAATAAAGTAAGTAAAGTTGACAGAGGAATTTTTTTCAAACAACTGAAAATATTAACAAAGGTCTTCAATAAGAATAGGAAGTCCAAACAGTAGCAGTGAACCAAATCAACAAGAAATTGTAAAATTATCAGAAACTTCTTACCAAAACGTGGTGAAAAACAATGGACCTCACTGGAATTTTGAGTTTTTGGGTCACGTGAATGGCTTTGTCGGAGTTTGCTGGTCATAGCTTGCTGCTCTGCCCCCACTGCTGGCCTGAGTTGTTATCGCTGCTTTGCCGGAGTTTGCTGGCCACAGCTTGCTGCTGGCTGGCCGTTGGGATGTTTCCAGTTGTTGTTCCGTTGCTGGGGGTGGGAGAGAAAGAGGAGAAGGGAACAGAGGAGGGGGACGACGGGAAGGGGGAAAAGGGAGAAGCGGGAGAGGAAGGGGAAAAGGGGAGAAGCGGGAGGGGAAACGGGAAGGGGGAAAAGGGAGATGGAAGGGGAAAGGGAAGGGTACAGAGAAGGGAGGGGGCTGACGGAAGGGGAAGGGGGCGGCTGGGAAGAGGAAGGGGGAAAGGGGAGGGGAGAGAAAGGAAGATGAGGGAGTTTTTTAGGGTTTTTCCCTTTTTTTTTTGAAAAATTCATTGCCCCCCCCCCCCAAATATTTTGACCTAGTTAATAACTTAAATAAACACAAAACGAGCTCAAATGACGGGCTTAGTATTGTGGCCCAAAATTATGAATTTTTGAAAATCTTAGGCCAAAATTGGGTGTCAACAACGCCTTTATCATTCAGAAACTTTGCGTCTGAATACACTTGATATTGCTCGTCGAGACACCACCGGTTGGGATGGTCGGCAACCGGGGTGAGAGAACCAGTCGGTGAGCTTGGAGTGGAATCAGGTCTGTCAGCCTCATAAGACGAGGCAGACTGTGCAACTGTGGCGGGTGCAGGGACTTCTGCGGACCCGGAGGCTTCCTCCGACCACGAAACTCCGAAGGAACCAGACGCTCCTTCCTCATGTGTAGCTGACCCAGAAGGTGTGCCGGTCAGTGTGCTCTCCTTATCAGACTAGGAGGCAGTGACTACGCCGGATGCCACCTTTTTGGGCGTAGCTCTGGTTGCCCGTGCAGCTCGTGATGGAGTGGCAGTGCTTGGGGGAACATACTCGGGATCATGCTCATCATCAGACCCTATAACCAGTCGGGCAGACGGGAGACAGACTTTGAACGCCCACGTGCGTAAACTCGATCTTGTTTTGGTGCCATTAGAGATAGTACCTATAAAGAATCAATGTTAGTACTGGAAGGCGCAAACAGGACTAGCAAAAACGACACAAAATAAATATAAGAGCAAAGCTATAATTACATCTCTTTAGTAACAGTGAAACACGACGGACCAGGTGACGGCTCGGCGTGAGTACGACGGACCGTCATGGGGTCCGTTTATCTTGCTTCAACTATGTTTATGTGGAGACCCCTGAAGGAAAGTCTCTGATAGTTATGACGGCTAAGCAGGATGGACCGTCGTGACAATGACGGTTCGTTGTCGATGTCCGTCCTGGGGTACTTAGAAAAAGGTATGGAGACCCTTAGGAGACGGGTCTCTGACTGTCACGACGGTTGTGCAGGACGAACCGTCGAGGGTATGATGGTCCATCGTAGATGTCCGTCAGCGGACACTTAGAAAAAGTTGGAGACCCTTAGGAATAGGGTCTCTGACAACCAGAATGGTCGTGCAGGACGGACCGTCGAGGGTATGACAGTCCGTCGTAAATGCCCGTCAGAGGACACTTAGAAAAAGTTTGAGACCCTTAGGAATAGGGTCTCTGACAACCAGAATGGTTGTGCAGGACGGACCGTCGTTTGAACGATGGTCCATCGCATGTGTCCATTGTCGGACACTTGGAGAAAATTGGACAGTGGGGTGTTGGGGGTGTTGGAACGGACCCTATGACGGTCCGTCGTGGGTACGACGGTCCGTCATCGGGGTCTCATTCTATCATTCAATGACAGAATATAGGATGCCACATTCATCCTCTGTGACTCACATGGAATACTTAGTGTTAAACATATATGTTTCTAACCCAAATACCCAGTAAATTAGCAATGCTAAAGCACCTATTTCTAGAGTTTTAACAAGGCAATTTGAGGATTCTCAACCCAGGTCAGACAAAATTGATCAAAGAATGAAGACCCATCAATAAGAAATAGGCTAATACTAATTAAAAAACAAAAATGCAATGTAAATGGGTAGAAATCAGAGCCACATACCTGAGAACAGGAGAAAGGCAAGCAAGTGAGGCACTTGGTTAGAAAGAACAAAACCACAGCAGCAGACTCCGACTAGTAGAGAGTAGATTTTAGAAATTTGGGGAATTGGAGAAGTGATCAGTTGATATAGAAGAGAGGTAGGAAGTTGGAAGTTTGAAAGGGAGGGAAATAGGAGAAAGAGGGAAGGAAATGGGTAAAGTGAAGGGGTGGGATTTTTAAATGTTAAGAATTTTTAAAATACCCGCAGTCGGGTCGGGTCGGGTATGCTCATTAATGACGCAACGAGTCCCCGATGATGGTCGCGTGTGCCCTAGTTTTGAAAATAAATGAAAGACGTACCATGCACGACGGATTCATTCGACGGTCCGTCGCATGCGTGACGGTCCGTTGATGTGTCCGTCAGTGACTGTTGCAGAGTGATTTTCTGCAAAATTTCCTGGTGTTGTGCCTGCAAATTTAAGACACATTAGTAGAAAATGCTACCATTACTAGAAAGAAAACTATAGGTATTGGGTTGCCACCCAATCAGCGCCTGATTTAACGTCGCGGCACGACTGAGGACACTTGATTACTCAGCCTTCATCAAGATGGTATGCCTCGATGACTTCATTTGCTAATTCAGTATGCCCAAAATAGAGTTTTACTCGTTGTCCATTCACCTTAAACCGCACACCCTCCTTGGTTTCTAACTCAACTACTCCATGAGGGAATAGTTGGGTAATCAAGTAAGGGCCAGTCCATTTGGACTTGAGCTTGCCTTGAAACAAACGCAACCTAGAATTGTGTAAAAACACCAAATCCCCAACCATAAACTCTCGTTTTTCAATTTTTAGGTCATGGTGCTTCTTCATCTTTTCTTTGTAGGATATAGCAGATACCGATTGGCGCTCACCAGTCTGCCTCATGAACCTACAAATGTTGTTCATTGTTCAACCGAAATTTCATCTGCCCCTTTTCCATATAAACTAAGGCTCTACCCGTAGTAAGAAATGGCCTCCTAAGAATAATAGGCACTTCAAAATCGACTTCACAATGAAGAATAACAAAATCTGCCGTAAATATGAACGAATCCACTTTTACAAGAACATCGTGGAGTATCCCTATAGGACTTTTTACTGTTCGATCGGCCATCACTAGCCGCATCGCAGTGGGCTTTAGATCACCCAAACCCACCTTCTTATAAATCGAGAGGGGCATGAGATTTATGCTTGCCCCCAGATCACATAATGTTTTCGCAAAATATAATGACTCGACTGTACAAGGAATAGTGAACTCACCCGGATCTTCTTTCTTTTGTACCAGAGATCTTGTAGCAATAGCACTACAATGCTGCATCTATCATCATCCTCAAAAGGGACCGATCTTTTCTTTGTAACCAGATCTTTCATAAACTTGGCATAACCGGGCATCTGTTCTAGAGCTTCTACCAAAGGGACATTGATAGAAAGTTGCTTCAACATTGTTATAAAATGTCGATACTTACCATCATCGGTCTTTTTCACTAATCTTTGAGGAAAGGGGGATGGTCTAGGCATGGGAGTTACCTTTGTAGGCACTTCAGCATCTTTTCCCGTGTTATCTTCTACTTCACCACTAACCTCTACCACTTTATCATTATCTTTTATCAACTTTTCCTCATTAGACGGCATAGGTGGGTCAATGGTCTGCTTACCACCCTGAATAGTGATTGCCATACAGTGTCCATCATTTTTGGATTTTGGATAGTGTTTCTAGGAAGAGTGTCCGATTGTCGTGTGTTCGCAGTCGCAGATAATTGGTCCATTTGCAACTCAATCTGCTTAATCGATATTGCATGTGTATCGACTTTCTGTCCAATACCCGCTAAATCACTCCTTAACTCTTTAATGTTCTCATCACTAGCATCGAACCTCCTTATCATTTTGTGCAACATATCCTCAACTCGCGCCATACTATCTCCACCATCCCTAAGAGTAACTTCATGATTTTGAAGAGGGACATAGGGCTCGTTCCTATCATTTCTGCTACCATAGTTACCCCTCTTGAAGTTGTTATCGCGGTTGTAGTTTCCATCTCGGACATAATGACCCTCACAATTATAGTTACCATAGATCCGACCTTGGTTTCCTTGACCTTGGCGCCAATTCTCCTGATTTGAGCCTTGGTCACTCGGTCGAAAACCCCCTGTCTGTTCATTTACCGCATAGGAATTCTCCTCATAATAGCAACCATCATTTGGTCGTGGTGGTTTAGACAAGTAGTTAACTACATTTATCATTTCTGCACCCTTAGTGATATGTTTTAATACCAACCCAAGATCAGTTCTCATCTGAGCCATCTCTTCACGAATCTCATCTGTGGCTGGGTTGTGAGTGGATTGCACTGCGAAGGTATTTGTCCCAGTATCTGACTTTCTAGTACTCCAAGATTTATTGTTCCGGGATATTTTCTCTAACTTTTTGGCAATCTCAGCATAAGGACACTCCCCATAAGAACCATCCGCTATAGTATCCAACACCGCTTTATTATTGTCATCCTGTCCCCGATAGAAGTATTCCTTCAGTGACTCATCATCTATGCGGTGATTGGGNCTAACTGACTCTCCTGGTAGTGCCACAAAGTTGTTCACTCTGTCTTTGTGGTTTAGTTTCTTGGAGACCGGGTAGTAACGTGCTAAGAAAACGTCCCTTAGTTGGTTCCACGTGAAAATTGAGTTATAAGGGAGCTCAGTGAACTAAATAGCAGCCTCTCCCGTCAGTGAGAGAGGAAAGACTCTTAGCCCTATTACATCCAAATCCAAATCAGGCCTCCCTACACAGCTTTTACACACTGCCCTTACCTTAGCTATATGGGCATGTGGATCCTCAGAAGGTAGCCCTGAAAACAAACCTCTGGCAGTGAGCATTTGCATCCGACTACTAGTTACCACAAAGGTGCGGCCTGGTGGTAGAGGGGGTAAGACAAGTGGCCCATCAGAGCCTGCTATATTATCATAGCCTCTGTAGTATTCTTGAGAGCGTGGAGTGGGATTTTGTCCCCTTTGTTGATTTTCACCCATATCATCGGGTAATAACTAAATATGAACATCAACCGGAGCTGGGATGTTCTAGTTTGGATCATCATCATTAATACCCAAGTTTCGATTCATATAGTGTAGTGTACGTTTTAATTCATGATCGTAGGGAAACAAGGGTTCTCTTCCTCTTCGTATATTTGGCATACAAGGAAGATAGTTCTGCAAGAATAAAAAATGATAGAAAAGTAAAATCAAGAAAATATTGAATAAACTTTAGTAATAAGTTTAAGTTAATCTAAAAGCTACTTTCCTACAAATAAAGAGAAACTTACATAAAAATCAATACAAAAAGGCTTTAGGACACACACTAAACTTAAAGAAAAAGCATTAATAATACCGTGAAACCACGGTATATCAGCTATTCAAATTCTTGCCTAACTCATACCCAGGTTCAAAATTGCTTCTTAGCATAGTCGTGGCAAGCATTTTATACATTGGCGCCATTAGTACTTGTGTGTCATATCTTCAATAGCAGCATTAATTATCTACACCATGTGAAAGTCAGTACTTTGAGAAGAATCTTCAATGACTGGAATGGAGAAGCCAGGGTAACTACGATTACTCTCTTTACCATGAATGACAATTTCATGATCCTCCTAGATGAACTTCAAAAGTTGATGCAATATGGATGGGACTGCTCTGACCATATGGATCCATGGTCTTCCTAGCAACATATTGTAACTTCTGGATATACCTATCACTTGGAACTCAGTGACAAATTATGCGGGCCCCATTTGGATACATTAGTCTAGATACTCCATGGTCTCTCTTTATAAACCATCAAACTCCCTTACATTCATGTGACTCTGACGGATTTTTCCAACATCATGATTTAGCTATGTAAGGGTTGACCATTATCAATCAATACTCGAGCTACAAACTTGTCCCTGCATTTGACGGTGATATACAAGGAACGATTGTGCATCACTCCTTCGATTGGTAATTCTTCTTCTCTAAAAGAGATTTGATAACTACCAATGGAAAGGACTTACCATAGTGTCCAGATTCTCACCACTTGTTCCTGTCGGTACATACGCTTCATTAAGTACTTTTAATAATGCTTTTTGATGGTCTCAAAACTCATTAATAAAGCCCAAAAATAAATTAGAGCGGGAGTTTTGTCCAAATTCTTGACAATGGAATACTCTTAGGTTGCATTCTTCGCCAAAACTCGTCATCCTCACCCTCTGTGATCGGCCTTTTTTGGTTCTCTTTTCTTTATGTTTCCTGAGCTAACTCTTCTGGAACATAGCATCTTCCAGAATGTGTCATCCCTTGAGCTGTAGTCGCCTGAACAACAAATTATTCTTTGGGTTGCTCGTTGTTTCTTTCCTTTGCCAAAGCGAATACATGATGAGGTGCAGTTATTACAACAAACTTTGGACAAGCCTTTATGGTCAATGAGGCCACTGTTGGTATGAGTGAGTTGACATTTGCTTCACCGATAATACCATTAGCGAGCAAATCTTCGTCTCTTTCAATCATGTTGATGGTCGCTCCCCCATGATTTGGCAATGGGTTAAGGTTCACATTGAGGGCAGGAGCCTAAAGAGTGATGACTCTGTTATCGATCAAATCTTGAATCTTATATTTTAGATTAATACATCCTTCAATGTCATGTCCTTCCCCTCCAGAATGTTAAGCACATTTTGATCCTCTAATTGTCCTTACGTATTAAATAAATCTTGCCGCTCAAAGAGTTCGGTACGTGTTTCTCCCAAAGGGGTGAAAACTCTGGGAGGCTTTCTTTCAAGGTTAGGGCAGGATAGGTTGTTGGCATTTGGGTTATTTTGTCAAGGAATTTAGTAGGCTGGTGCATTGGCTTGGTGATTTGGTAGTGTATTTTGGTAGACTAGCGGTTGATTTTGGTAAATAGGTAGGGATGATTGGTAGTTCTATTGTGTATAGTATATTGGGATTGGACCTTGTGGATGTGGTGGGTAATTGTTTGCGATGGAAAATTGTTTGGCATTTCCAATGGCAGAACCAGATCCAAAGTACCTTTGTGGCCTTGGCCTCGAGCTAAAAGATACAACAGAGACATCCTCTTTGTTTTTCCTAGAGAATCCTGTGGCCATGGACTGTGAGGATTTGTTGGCGGCCTGCAAAGTAGTGAGACTGGTAACCTTTCCAAATTTGAGTCCATTCTCTATGGCTTCTCACAATATGATCAGCTCCAAAAACTTTTGTCCCATCATAGGCAACATCCTTTCGTATATTCGGGCTCTTGAGCTCGAATAAAAGCAGAGGTTATTCCATTTTTAGTCATCACAGGTTGTACCTTTGGAGCTTCTTTCCTTTAGCGACATGCATATTCACGATATCCCTTTGTGGTCTTTTGCTTGATTTTTTCCAAATAATATCGGCGAGGGACAACTTCGACATTAAACTGCAATCTTTCCAAAAAAATCTTTAGCAAAAGCCCCCCATGTAGACCACTGATGGGGTTCTTGAGATGTGAACCATTCCAATGCCTCCCCACTGAGGATTTGACTAAACAACCTCATAATTAATGCATCATTTTTCTCGATACCTATGAGTTTGTCATAATAAGATCATAAGTAAGCCATGGGATTGCCAATATCATTGAAGGTTTCAAATTTTGTAACCTTCGGGTATTTCCAACTCAGGGTGCAAAAGGTCCTCATACTCAAATCCTGTAATCTTTCTCGAAGATTGGACACTTTTTACTGCCTCAGAGATGACATCTTACATAACATTCATTTCTTGTTCACACTTTTCTTCTCTCAACCTCCATTCTTTCTCCATTTCTACATAGTGATCCAACTCCGGTTGAACGGGAAAGCTAGGACATGATTCAGGGATTGTATGGGCTGGTAGAGTTTGGAATGTTACAGAAGGGTATGTCGGCTGGCTAGGCAAAACATGTTGATTATTGGAGACTGGGGGTGGGATTTGGTAGGTTGGTGTGAAGTTTTGGGAGTGATTAGTATTAGGTGCTTGGTTCTGATTTAATAGTGGTGGTGGTTTTTGGTAGGAAGTGCTGGCGTAAGGAGCGTTGGATACAGTTAAGTCAATGGTATAAGGATTCAGAGTGGAAGTGATGGGTCTTGTGGTATGGGTAGGGAAGTAGTTGGGTAATGGAGAACTTAATGATGGAAAAGGAGGATGAGGTCTCTAGTTTCAAGGGGTGGTTCATTTGATGCAATGGCCAGTTTGGCCAAATCTTTGGTTTGTTGAAGCTCTTCCTACATGTATGCAATTCATTGTATTTTGTGAGAGATCAACTCACTCTGATCAGTGAGTTCAACATTTCTGATGTTCACATTCACTTCCTGTTTCTTCAGAAGTACCAATCATTATGCTTTTGCCTTTATCCAAAAAATGATCCGGGAAGGATGGTATGATTGTTTTGGATCTTGTAAAGTACTATGGTCGGCCAGTTTGATATCAACAAAGATCAGTTTTTACCTGTGGATAGTGCTGGCAATTTAAGCCCACTTTTCACTGACCCGCCCAAATAGCCATCAAATATGGGTTGAAAGAGTGATTTTAAATATGTGTAATATTTGGGCTTATACCCATATTTTACCCATTAAAATATAGGTATATTATGGGTAAACTACAGGTAATATATGGGTATTGCAAGTTTTCTCCAAATTTCCAAAACACCTTCTATTGCAAAGTTTTGAAAGCGATTTTTCAAAACTTTCATATATGGTTCCCAGTTAACATTTAAATTCTCGATCCCCACCTCCACCCCGACAAAACAAAATTTAAAGTTTATTTTTGAAAAATATTTTAAATTTCAAAATTTTATTTTTTCACCCCTACCCTCGACCACTACCCAGCCACCCACCCCCAACCAACCCC
>NC_028637.1:69793199-69796026 GCF_001406875.1 Solanum pennellii | reverse complement strand
CCCGACCCCGATTTATTAAGTTTTTTTTTACTTTTATGATAAAATAAAATTAAATGAAGCATTTTCAACAGATTTCATGTAAAAAATACATATGTTTTCTCCATATTGAATTCTTAAGTAAAGTACTATTTATTAATGAAATATGGGTAAGCTAGTATTTTACCCAATCCATTTTTACCCATATCAAATATAGGCGGGTTGAATAATTATCCATTTTATGTTTATCCATTTTTAACCCATCCATATTTGACCCAACCCACCCATTTGTCACCTCTACCTATAGGGAAGAACAACTCAAAACACATATATGTTAGTTTTTGTTTTTAACAAGATATGCAAATAAGATGATATAAAAAATAAACACATAAGTGTCATTATGCTTCAAGCAAATTAATCCACAGAAATATTTTGGGTGAGCGGGAGGACTCAAATAGAAAGAAATCTTTCTTTGATTGAATTAATAAGGTCAACTTGCATAGAAAGCTGTTAATTTCTTTCACTCATATGCTTTGTAGGTGAATTTTCAGAATCTTTCACTAACAATTGAAAAGATAGGGACCCAGCCTTAAGTCCGACATAGTTTGAATTACATAAGATAGACGTTTTGGATTTTGAGGCTTCCTTTTTCTAATTTATGTCGTTAGGCTTTAGCTTTTAAGTTTTGGCCAAAATTTCACTTTAGTCAATATTTTTGATAATTGCGCTCGAATTGAAATTTTGTCACCGCAGTTAGCCATATAAGTTCAGTTCTGATCTCATAGGATGGTTTGTTCAGGATTTGAGACTTATTATTAGTTTGTGTTGTTAAGCGTTTTAACTTTTAACTTTTGGCTAAAATGTGAATTAGGTCAATTTTTTTGGGGAAACATGCTCAAATTTGAATTTCGTCAGCGCGGTTAGCTATGGAAGGTCATTTTTCGCTTTATAGGATGGATCATTTGGATTTTGAGGTTTTCATATTCACTTTGTACCATTAGGCGATTTAACTTTTAACTTTTGGCAAAAATTTAATTTTGCTTAGAATATTTTGTAAATATTCTCTGATGAAAATTCTGTCAGTTCGATTAGCTTCGAAAGGTCATTTTTATATCTAACAAGATGGTTGTTTCAGGTTTTGAGACTTCCATTTTCAGTTTGTGTTGCTATACATTTTAACTTTTGGCCAAAATTTATACTTGGTCAATATTTTTTGTAAACGTGCTCAAATTAAATTTTTTGATATGATGATATGTGTCATATTGAAATTAGTTTAACTTGTTATCATAGATTTTTCATTGTTTCATTCAAATATGATTTATAAAATTGATTAATATTTTTGAATATATATTCGTGTTCTTAGATTTTTAAATGCAATAAATTAATAAATATTTTACTATTGAATAATTATTCAATTAATAATACTTTGAACATATTGTCAATCAACTATTAAGCTAACATTGAACTTGAATGATATATTACCAATAAACTAACAGTCAATTAGAAAATTTATTAAAAAAATAAATAATCATACTAAAGTATTTCAAATTTATTACAAACAAGGGTTATGATGTAGTGGTAAGTACTCCTGCATCTTTAACCAAGAGGTCTTAGGTTCGATTCCCACTAGGTACATAATCATTGTTGTTAGGGAGTGTTTTACCACCTAATGTGGGACTTTCCGGTGTGAATTCAGATTTAGTCGGGCTCCAATGTTGGTAGCGAACACCGAATGAAAAAAAATTAAAAAAAAAGTATTTAAAATTTATTGGCAAATTATCAACACAAATTTTTTGTTACTAAAATTACTAACCAATTATCAACGTATGAATCAAAAAATGAAGAAAAAATTTACTAACTCTATTTCAATTCGTTAGTAAAGGTACTAACTATATACTAACAAAAAATTAGTTGATAAATTTATCAACGGAAATTTCAAGGCCATATTTTAAAATTTTGTAACAATATCTTTGGGTGTTTACCAACTGATTTTTGGTTGATAAGTTTACCAACAAATTAAAATCAGTTGGTAATATTTACCGACGAGTTTTTTAGCAATGGATTAATATAAGTTGGCATTTGATTGGTAACTCAATTTGACAACCGATTTGATCAATTTACAATGAATTTTTTTGTTGGTAATTGAGGTTCCTTTTGTAGTGTACGTACCACCTCCTATGAGAGATGAGAGATGTATTACATGAACCTAAATCTACCCCAGACTTCTTTCTATCCTTTTCAACTGTAGGTGACGATCCAGTGCTCTCATCATCTGAACTTTCTTTTGTTTTCCCTTTTCCTCTCATGGAAGAAGAATTCCCAAAATTTATCTTCTTAATATCCCTTTCAATTTTCGGGATCTTTGTAGTTGCTTTAGTGATAATTATCTCTTGATCGATTTTTGCAATCTATCTTTTCACTGAGGCTTTTTGTCACGACCCAAATCCGGGGCCGCGACTGGCACCCACAATTTCCCTCCTATGTGAGCGAACCAACCAATCTAACCCTTATCATTTTAACATATATCAACAGAAAATAATGCGGAAGACTTAAACTCATTAAATAAAACAAATCAACATCTATTAATTCCCCAAAATCTGGAAGTCATCATCACAAGAACATCTATCTCAAATTACTAAACTAAGAATGCCTAAGAACAAAAATAACTAAAAAGCTAGTCCATGCCGGAAGTTCAAGGCATCAAGACTTGAAGAAGAAGACCCAGTCCAAGCTAGACGCGTTAGCTCACCCTGAATTTCCGAAGATAGTGAAGACTGGCTAGATCTACTGTTGAGTTGAAGTTGACGGAACGTTCGCTGCATTCCACAAATAACAAAGAAGAAAACATAAA
>NC_028637.1:69766693-69791971 GCF_001406875.1 Solanum pennellii | reverse complement strand
CTCGTCGTGGATGTGACGGCACGTCCTGCCAATGCGTCCCTTAAAACGTGTGAAGAAATCCGATTCTGCCTGGGACTTGCGCAACCTGTGACGGGCCGTCGTGCCTGCGACGGTCCGTCGTGCCTGTGACGTTCCGTCGTGGGGTCCGTTTCCTCAGCCAATTTTCCAGAAATCAAAATCTGCTGCTCAAAACGACTAAACAGGTCGTTACACTTTTTCTATGTTAACCTCAATAATTCTCTCTCGTAGCGTCCATTCATTTTGGTCCAGTATTGCAACTCTTCTTTTGGTTGCAACTATCCTCTCTTTAGTCTCGATAAATTTTTTGAATATTGACTCTTTAGTTTATCCGTCACTAACCAAAGTAATAGGTGGGGCTAGTGTGTTGACGTTTTTTTCAAACATTCTAGCAAATCGACCTTTCTGTGACAGATGAAAAAAAAATTAGGAGATTTTTGGAGTAAAGGATTAATATATTTGTGAGAAACTTGAAGGACACTTCAAGAATAATTTGGACGGATTTTGTTGTTGTAAATTTTAGTTATATGCTTAGAGTTCTCTAAAAACAAGAATGAATTAATTCTGCTTTAGACTCAATGACACACGACAGCACATAACAATTATATCAATACAAACAATTTATATTGTGCCCTAAATTTGTGACCTTTTTATGACAAAGGTAGGCCTAAACATCAAACATAATGTGATTATGATAGATTGATCCAAGTCATTGATTTGTGACAACTTGAGTTTGGAAAACAAAGACCCTCAAGTTTTCGTTTAATCGAACTCACTATGTCAAAATTAGGCTTGGATCCATTTATCATTGTCATGTTACACAAAATATTCTTTTGATCGTTGCGTCGTGAAACCCGAGACATAAAGGTGGACTTCTTAAATGTGGAATCGATACGCAAGATCGATCCCCCAAGGTATATGCATGCATGACTTAAAATGAGGGTTTGTTTAGCTCTATCTTATGTTTTCTAAGATTTGTGTTTCTAGACACAAGGTTCCCGAGTGGACAACTCGAGTAAGAAGGCTACGTGGTCACACGAAAAAGGATCTGAATACTCTGCACATATGCCAACTCTCCTAACTTTGAGAATTTTGAAAGAAGTTTGCGGGTGCGCAAAGCACACGACGTGTGTATGTGTGATAGTGTGAATTTTCAAGAAGTGGAGAAATATGAACGGAATGACAGTTTATAAAACAGTAATCAAATAAAATATTTATATAAGGCGGTAACAAATAAACACTTTAGATAAACAAAATAGGCAATTTATATCACATGAGCATGAAAAATAAAACATTAGGCATGCATAATAAAACAAGCAAGTAACATATGTTAATAACTTTAATAATTAATCTAAGTCCGTTATGTTTAGAACCTATTATATCCCCAGTAGAGTCGTCATTTCTGTTATGTTGTAATTCATCTATCTTTAAAAAAATTAATTTTTGAAAGTATAAAACAATTTAGCAAAATACTTAAAAAGAAGAGTCGCCACTTAATTTTTTAAAGAAATTAAGAAGACTTAATTTAAAAAGATTTTAACAGATTAAATCTTATAAATTTAGAGAAAATGGGTAAGAGGTTCTTATTTACACTTCAAGAAGGCGTTTAAGGTCATTGAAGTGTCCGCTAACATGCGGTTATCCTACGACTTAGGTTAAGTATTTTGACTATTTTTCAGAAAAAAAGTTTTGATATATACATAATAATATTAAGGGAAAAGGGTCTGATATACCCCTCAACTTTGTCATTTAGAGCTGATATACCCCTTGTTATGAAAGTGGCTCATATATACCCCTACTTGTAAATAAATGGCTCACATATACCCTTTTCCTCTAACGGAAATGAAAAAATAATAATTTTAATCTAAATTTTTATTATTTTTTTCTAAAAAATATAATCCCATATGAGTAAATTTAATCCTCGTCAAACATATTTTTTTTGACTTTTTTTTGTTTCAATGACTAATTTATAATTATTAGTTTGATAATCAAATTTATTTATATTTCACTAATATTCTTGTAAAACTTATTGTAGATGACCAAATTTTTTCTTTGAATACGAAATTAAATTACAATACACACACAAAAAAAATAGTTTACTTTTTTTTCTTTAAACTAAGGAATGAAAGAAAAAACAAAATAAGAATAAGAATCTCAAATAATTATAATAAAAGAAGTCAAAATAATTTATGTATGAAAAAATTAAAATATACCTTGAACTTTGATAGAAGAAACATATATACCACTAAATATTTTTTAAAATAAAATTAGAAGTAGTAATAAATATAAATTTAAAACTAAATTTTTTACTTCCGTTAAATGAAGGGTATATGTGAGTCATTTTGTAACGGCAGGGGTATATGTGAGCCGTTTGTATAACGGTAAGGGCATATATGAGTCACTTTTATAACGAGGGGTATATCAGCTCCAAATGACAAAGTTGAGGGGTATATCAGACCCTTTTCCCTAATATTAATAAAAAATATTAGATTAATTTGAGAGTAGTTACAAGAACAATTTTTAATTTTTAGGAAAATTTAACCTTACATTTAAACCAAATTGGTTAACTAAAACATAAAAATATCTTAAATTAATATAAGAAAGTAAAATTTTTTTACTAAAGATTATGTATAACGATACAAGAGTTTAGAAATAATTAAATAATTATATCAAGACGAATAAACATATTGAATATGGTTCATCTTTTGGGGAATTTAATTAAGTTATTTAAAGTTGGAGTTAAAAAAACACAAAGCAATAAATAATCACAATTAAGCAAGTTAAGGGAATAAAGGAGAAGATGAACTTGGAGGAATTGACACAAATAGACAAGTGTTACATACAATTGGCAACATATAGCCCAATATTAATTAATAATTAATTAATTAATAAATAATTGTCACATATTAGCCCAAAAATAACTTATCCACATTTTTAATTTATTTTTAAATAATAAAAAAATTTTATATCATCTCTCTTCTAACTTCCAACTATTACTCCTTAAAACTAGTAAAAGATTATTTAAAATTATCTCTCCTTTCAATTTATTACGTATTTTCTGAAATAATAAAAGAAAACTAATTCCATCTCTCTTCTAACTTCCAAATATTTCTCCTTAAAACTAGCAAAAATTATTCAAAACTCTTTCTTTCAAATTATTTTGTATTTTTAAAAAATAAAATAAAATATCATCCTATGAGTTCATTACTTGCCAATTGTTTTGCTTTTGAACTCAATTCATATTTACTTAACAAATTTGTATACATTTGTTTGCATTAGTATTCGTTAATCAATATTCATATAATAAATTGAAATACATTTATACTGCAAAGATTTGTTCGTTTACATAATAAATTGGTATACATTTATTTATTTGCAATAATATCTTTCAAATTTTATATAGGTAAACATTTATATATTGGATAAGTTTGTTCATATTCATTTATAAATTGTTATACATTTGTTTGCATTAATATCTTTCTAATTTTACATTTATATTGTATACATTTGTTCGTATTCATAATAAATTGGTATACATTTGTTTGCATTAATATTTTTCAAATTTAATAGGTATACATTTGTATTGGCACATTCGTCCATATTCATTTATAAATTGGCATACATTTGTTTGCATTAGTATCTTTATAATTTTACATATGTATACATTTGCTTGCATTACTATTTTTGGAATGCAATCAACGAAATTCATTAATAATAATTATGTGTTCCTTTGTATTCGTTAACAAACTTAGATACATTTGTTGAAGACAAAATAAATGTTCATGATCAAATTCAATCAACAAAATTCAATATTTTAAAAACTTGTCATAAATATATTAATTATTTATTAGAAATTGAGAAAATCTCAGTTCAAGAAATCACGATATATTGAAATTTTGGGGGGAGGAAAACGTTGCAAAAAATACAAATACGACAGTTTGTAAAAGAAAAAATCTTGCATCCAACTACAAGATAAAAAATGTAGAAAATCTCAACTTTTAAAAAAATAACCCAGACAATCAATATAAATAAAATTAGTATGATTTGAGTTAGTTAATGTGAAGAGTTACTATTGTGATTGATCTTTAATGGAAATAATTTCGAGAAAAAGATTGAAATTCTAGATTTGAAAGAGGGAGAAAAAAAAAGAAAAGAAAGAGAAAATTGAAGAATACGTAAAAAAAATTATTGATAAATTATAAGGAGAAAGTAAAAAGGAACAATAAAAGCATAAATGCTAGGAAATAGAGTGAGAAAATAAGGAAAAAAAGAATGTGGCTATATAATGCCAAATAATTTTTAAAAAAATCCTTTTTTGCTAAAAAAAATTATAGTGAGCTATTAATTGCCAATAAAGTCTATAGGTTGTCATACTATGTCATTTTTTCATGAAATTGGGCCTTTCTTGGCCAAATTTTCTGCTAATCTTGGGGTTTCACCCAAAACCCGTTTTTGTATACATAACCCGTATATCAGTGTATACAACTTGCATATTAGCACCATTTTCTGTATATCGACCCATATATTAATTTTTTTACAGTTTACCGTGACGCCTCCAACCTGTATCTTCGTTTTTGTCTAGTGTTTGTTGCATTTTGACCTGTATATCAATATTTTCGTGGTGTATACTAGTGTATACTGTTGTATACACAAAGCATACAGCCAGTTTTGGACTGTCTGGGGCCTGTTTCAGCTTCCAGCATCATCGAACATTGACGGGGCTAACTCCAAAGAAATTCGACTCAAAGAAATGTAGGGAATGAGTCCAAAATGAACTCAGATTGGTATCACATGTAAAAGAACAAAATAAAAAAAAATGATTAGCATCCGAAATTAATAGAGCAATAATATACCCAAGACAAATCATATCAACTCTTTAACAAATATATGGCAAGTGGCTCAATTGAATTAAACAGTGTGGATCTAGATAAGGAGTACAAATTCCAAAGACTCGAGCCATGTTAATGATAAAACAAATGGCTATTTAAATTACTGTTAGCACTTAATGTCCATAACTATACATATAGTATCCAACCCATTTAATAATCAAAACCTGATAAGGAATGACGCTAACAGTAGAAGCCAAGAAGGTTAGGAGAACTTTAGTTAATACTAAATGCAAAAACACTATAAAAGGTTCCAAAGAAATGAATACAAATCCTTTAATATGCCAACATTAACACTAAATGAGTAAGCATATATATATATATATAGAAAGAACCCAAGACATTAGGAGCCAAAAAAAAATGTTAGCAATCCATGCTTAGCTAAAAGACAGAATAATCACAGGTATCCAGAAAAGATTATCAAGCAGCGACTAAATTTTGAAATAGGGGTAGACATTTAACTTGGGAGGAAATCATTTTATCATGGAGCATTTGTCCTAAAGAACAAAAACAAAGTTAAACGAGCAAGTTGGAAAAATGCTAAAGTTGCACATGATAGAAAAGTGAACACAAAATGAGAAACATTATGGAGGAACACACAGATCACTTACAGGGGCTAGTTGTTTTGAAATTTAAAGATGTAAATTATGGGTTAATACCAAGAGATATAAACATCAATCCTATCAAGCGAAAACAATAAGTTATAGACTTTACGAGAGGTTAACATAGTTGAGAAGGTCAGGACCAAAGGAACACACGCAGACATTAGAGAAAAAACTAAAGTCAATAGCCAACATAGTTGAAACCAAATGAACGCCAAACTATTCCAAACAGAACGAGACAAAGATTTATCCAAGTTTCATAAGGATGTTTCGAGACTTCAAAAAAAGGAAGTCCTAAGTAATAAAATAGCTTGGAAACAAAAGAGCATGATGATCACTCGACCTATTCAAACTAGTCTCATAACAGGTGCAATATCAGGTAAAAATTAATCAAGATAAAATCATATTATAGTGAGAACATTGGTACACCTTCATACCTTTCTATTAACTAGTTCAAATAATCATGCTACACGTAAACATGAAAAGCATATTAGCTTTCAAAGTAGAAATAATACACTGAAAGTATTTGAATTCGTATTTTAATAACATATATCTAGCAGGAAATATACAGGGGAAAACTTCTAAGATACTGGAGACCAAATGAGCGTGAAGTGATTCACACTAAGCAAAATAATACAAAAACAGACATCGATTAAGATTATTGAGCTATGTACGGATCAATTTTAAATGAGTATAACGATTGCAGCAAAAAATTGGACACTCTATGATTAAGAGATTAAAACAAACCAAATAGATCATATTTATAAACTAAACAACACAACAACTTAAATTGAAACAACGCCAGAAGATATCGCAAATTAAGACACAAAATAACTCTTCATAATAACACAAAGAAATCACTATAATCTAAAGTAAAACCGAACTGAAGTCGGGAGAAGTGTTACTTTGAAAAGCTTAAACCAACTAGAGCACATGAAACTTATGCAAGAATTTAAGATTTGAACGAATACGAATAGCGTTGAGAAGCTTAGCAAGAACATTACTACACTACTGATAAGAACATGATATTGGTTCGCATAAAAATAAATTCCTCATAGGAACACCAACAGCAAAATAGAAATAGAGATTTCACAATCTCGTAGATATTAAGTCAAGATAAATGAACTGAAGAGGTTACCTTTCTGTGAGCAGCGACTAGGACGAACGAGTTTCGAATACGAATAGTAAGCCAAGAAAATTCTAGCATTGATCTTCTTTGAACATAGAATTAGAAAGTTAGATAAAAAATTTGAAGTGAAGAAGTGACAATTGCTTTAAAATCAAGCTCAACTCTTGTCCATCATCTCTGAGTGTAGAGGGGTATATATAAGGAAATATTTAGGGTGTACTGTTGCGCCGTTTGGAGCAGCTACTGATGTTAACGTATGTTGGAGAAGAGTCGTCGGGCATGGCTGTTGTACGTTGGGTTATCACAATTTCTGTTGAGAAAGAAGATGCGAGGGTGGAGCAGGTTGTACTTACGTATATTGTTGTTGGGTATTGTAGTGTATTGTTATTTTTTGGGCTTCAAGAAGTGGGCTAGAATTCTTTATTGAAGAATGGATTTTGGGCTTGGTATTAAAAACAAGAATTGGGGTCAGATTTTGGCTATTGTATGTTTGCTGATGAATGTAATATTGAGCTGAAGTTTGGAGCAAGATGGTGGGCTTAAAATGGGCTGCTGATTTGATGAGTAAGTGGGCCCAAAAACTTGGTCTCGAAAGAGAGTTTAAGAGGAATGAAATAGCCAACTGAATTGCACTTATAGCCAATCAAAATTAAGAACTTAGTCGAATTGATTAAAATAGTAAATTCGACTAGTAATTAAAGGGATGAATTTAATACAACTAATTAATGAGCATCTTAATTTTAATGAAATAAAATACTTATCTCAAATGTAAACTAAGTAATTTAAAATGTAAATTCTTGTATAACTAAACTAATTAACCAGATATTTAAATAAAATAAACTTTTTTTAGACGATTTCGAATATTCATAAAATACACTAATTATACATAATTATATAGAGTATATATATTATTTGAACAAATATATTTAAAAATGATAAACTATTTAAAATAGCCCGCAAACGATTATTTATTTATTTATTTTTGAAAATTTTATTAAACGAATTATTTTAAATCGTTCAAATTGTAGAGACTCGATGATTAATTTATATTATGGAGGGTCAAAATGGGTGTCAACACCATTTATGATTCGGAAATGCAGTACATGTCTGAGAAAGCAGTTTAATTGGAATTGATAGTTTTGAGTAATTAGGAAAAACGATTAATTAAATAATAAATTTGTATACACAAGCCGACTATTGCACTAAACATATATAGTGTAATTGTGTGTATAAAGTTAAATATTAACTCGAGTTAACCTCTTTAAGAGGATGAGAGATTGAATAAGTAACTATTGAAGTAGTGAATGAAGTCTGGGCTATCGTGAGTAATGATGTCCTTTTATTAATAATGAATTCTTTTCACATGAGATTGAATTCCTATATAGGGCTTATAACACCTTAGAAGTAAGCTCTTGATGCTCACAGGTCGCACAAATTATATGACGTATGAACTGTGTATTTAGTTGATGTTGTGTTGGCTTGGGTCTTGTCCATCGTGTGCGAAGTGGGAAATGTAAGTTTGGATTTCGGTCACCCATGTGGACCGACCTGACCCGATCCAACCTAAGATTATTTTTTTGAAGGAAAAAAAAAGAAGATAAATATTAATATAAAAAGGGGTGGGAACAGTTATATGTATAATTGTTCCAACGTTAATATTCTCTCCTTTTTAAATTAAGCATTTTTATTTTTTCTTAAATGTTTCATATGAGAAAAACAAAAACAAGAACAACAAAACTCGAAAGAGAACAAAAAAATCTTCTTAGATTAAAGACATACAACAAAAGGAACATTTAGTTTGTGAAATACTATTTCTATTTCCTAGTTATTCAAAGAATGATTTGGAACAAATCATTTCTTTCGTGAAATTTATTCTGGAACAATCAAATGAACAAAAATCTTGTACCAAACATTGTATAAATTCTTTAAGATAAGTTTTTCAATAATTAATCCTATGAAAACTAGGCCAGAAATAAACCCAATCAATTAAGAAGATTAAACATTTATCTTTTAGGTTTGAGAAAATATATCATTATCCTATTAAAGTAAGATCTATTTTTTTAAAAGACATTTGAATTTCGCTGAATTCTAATACTCTCTTAAACAATTTGTAAGTGTTATAAATATATCACCTTTCAGCCACCCTGAATTGCACGAAAGCAAGTGCAATTATGCACATATTATTGTCTGCCACGTGTTGAATTTTAATTTTAATTTTTCTTATTTTATTAAATTCATTTTCTCTTTTCTCTTTTTTTTCGCTTTCTTCTTCTTTCTTCATTACTCCTCTTCTTCATGCAGTCCTCCATGGCCATCATATCGCCTTGACTTGGCCTCCATCGTCAATCTTTCGGAGTAGTCTCTATCACGTCATTATTATAATTTCATCTCCACCGCTAATATCATCAAGTAATTGTTAAATAAAAAAATAAAATTACTAAAAAGTTATAAATTTAAAATTAATAATCACCTTCAACCTATCATCGTCTTTCAAATATTACAACAATTATGCACCAAAATTCCATTATGATGAAGGTAATGAAATTTTATAATACTCTCAAATCGAAGAAATTCCTATTTTTTACATGCTAAAGAACTATATAATAATTTATTTATGTATTAAAAAAGAACAATGTTATCGACGGAGGTTTATAATTATTATTATTATTATTATTATAAAAAAATAAGGGACAAAGGAAGAAAAGGGAACCAAGAAAAGAAAGCAGACAAGGAAAAAAATGACTAAAATAAATGGGTTTTGTAAGTTGAAGAAGAGGGAGAAGTTGTAATTGGTTCTTTTGAGTTTTGGTGAAAAAGATAGTAAAAAATAAAAAATTGAGAAAGTACAATAAATCACATATTCAAATGTCCTTTAATCTATTACTCAAATTTCAACTATACACTAATACATTACGAAGATACTATTACTTTCGAAGTATTTTAAACAAAGATGTTGATACCTTTAAAATGCCACTCCCAAATTTTTTATTGCCCAGTATAATATACACACTTACTTTTAGCAATATAAAAAATAAAAGAAAATCATCACCAAAGTAATTCTTTTTATGCATTTTTTTTGTTTTTTCTCCACCATTGTCCAGTTTCATTATCATTTTATTCATCTTCTTAACTTGTCCCTTTTTTCTCTTCATTGTTCTAAAATGTCTCTTCTCCTCCGATCATCTACATCGCCATCAAACCATCATCCTTCGCCTTTCTTCTATCTTTCCAATAGCCTATTTTGCACAAAATCCAATTGGCATGGTTGAATTCGATAAATTAGTTGACAAAGATATTAAATTTTTGTACGATGATATCTTATTGTCATTATTGTCTTTAAAGGAAGGTTGTCTACACATTGATTTTTCAATTGCCCTTCTTGATGAATCTTGAATTTTTTCTTGTCAAATATCAAATTTTAGTACCCATTTTCAGTTTCAGTGAAAAAAAACTCAAATTGATACAATAATAAAAAAACAATTCGACAAAAAACTGTAATTTCGTCTTTTGGTGTTGGACCGAATTGTTTTCCATTGAGGTGAAGAGACGGAAGATTTGTCCTTTTTCTTTCTTTCTATTATTTTATATTTCGTTAGAGGAAGATTTTGAATGTGTTGATAATGAAAAGCATATTGTGGTTTTAAAAATGAAAAAAATGATAAGACAAAAGAGATAAAGGCATAAGTGACCTTCTAGATTATGATCGAAATTTTACAAACACATCTTAATTAAATAAGGTTTTCCTTCTTATTTTTTTTAAAAATAATTTTATACACCTTTTATCTTACGTGTTACACTCCATGACTCCATGCAATTGAGACGCATGGGAACTGTCACGATTCAGACCGTTCTGATTGGCATCCATACTAACTCTCCGGTGGGGAAATCACTACTAGCATTTAACTAAAACAAATAATTTTAAAATTAAGGCATTTAAGTTAGTGAAGCAAGTTAAATAAACTAAGTAAGAGGTTCCCATAAACCTTAACAAGGATTCTAAAGAACTAATTAAACAATTGCGGAAGATAAACAACCTAGAACATGAAAGTCAATGTATCAAAACTACTACAAAATAACAAGTCTAAACAGGAAGGGTCGTAGCCCCCCAACTAATGAAGTAATCACTAGTTAAACACATGTCTAAGTCCGGAATTGGTGGACTTAGAGGAAAAAGAACTCCATGGCAGCCCGAAAGATGCGGCTCGCCCTTGAAGTCGATGTGATAATCTCTAGTCTTCTAGGCGCGGTCTGTCAATAGCCGCTTGAAGATGCGTTGTACTCAACAAAATAAGAGCAAGTGCAGATTCAGTACACAACTATAGTGTACTAGTAGGATCACGCGGCTATTCCACTAGTTCAATATAAACAAGTCAAACAACATTACAATCACATGCATATATATCAACATATTCAATATCATTATCATAAAGAATCAACAACACATTTCACATGCTAAATCATATCATTGGTCCTCTCGCGGAACCCAAACCCAAACAGTTAGCTTTCCGGAACTTAGAATACGATCCCATAGTTGTGTCGAAACGTGGCAACCCGATTCAAAGTTATGTCGAAAAATGACAACCGATCCCAATTAGCTTAGCTTTTCAGAATGTGGTAATCTAATCCCCATTTAAACATCACAATCACAATCACAATCACAATCACAAGTATATCATCAAAATTATACGCTTACATTGTGATTACATGGCTACATCATTCACCTATCTACAAGTGTGATCAATATTGTAACAGTCATACACATACAAGTATCAAAATAAAGTAAGAATATGTATAGATCACACACTCATGAAATCACAACCATCACCTACCTCGAAACAAGCTTGAAATCCTAAGAAACTTGATGTCTACAAACAATTAATAACATACAAAAATCAATTAAAAAAATCACTAATTACCCGAATAACTAACAATGCTCACAACCCTTGATTATACCCATGATCTCTAGCATCTAGATTAGGGTTGCTTCCACCCTAAAATATATCAAAAATCCCTTTCCCGTCAATATTGACCCATTCTATTATGTTTTACGGATAGAAAAACTAATTCGGAAAATGAAAATTTTACCTTTAGTTTGAAGAATGGTGGAAAACGATTTAGATTCACCTGGGGTCATTCTTTAGCTCTAAAAGTTGAAAAGTGTTCGTTTAGGAGTTCTATTAACGACTTCTCGCGCCTATCCAACTACAGCGACAACCATCCCGATGTAGTGGCGATGCTACAGCGTCTCGAATCCCCCTACAACAGCACAAAGTGGACCCTTGAGCTCCCCTCTTAAACTTGGGATTTTAAGTCCCATCTTGTACGCCACAGCGGCCCCACTACACCTGCACAAACCGAGACAAAAACTTATCAGAAGAATTTCAATTCCCTCTTTTTACAACACACCTTCAACCCATTACGCTCAGAAAATACACTTAACGCTAGGATCGATTCTCGAGATCTACTCACTCAATTTCAATTCCATAAATTCGTACGGGTTCGTTAACGTGTTATCTAACACCTCATGCAATTGTATTCATTTTTACTCCACCCGATTGGTACAAGATTTTTCTACACCTTACTGACTCCGATTTTTTCAAATCTTGACAAGGTTGAAAAAATCCCAATATTATGAAAAAAAAAATATTTCTGACCCAGATTTTTCCTCGTTGGCGTTTTTATAATGATGGAACCCGATTGTTACAGGAGCACTACAAGAAAATGCACTTAAAGCTACAAAACACATTATAGCTAAATATGAAATATTTTGTAGCTAAAGGCTTCAGCCATAAAATATTTTTTCATTGCATTCGTGGCAAAATGTAGGTGGCTAAAAGTCAGCTAAAAGTATCATATAGCTTTTTTTAATCTGATTTCAGTTAAGTTCTTTCAATTTTTGAGAAATTAATTGATTTTTTAAAAATTATCATTTCTAATTTTGAATTTTATATGAAAATGAGTAATTTATGATACTTTCTAAATTTTCTTAGAAAAATAATTAATTTTATTATCAATAATTCAATGAAGTCTACAAAAATAATATAAATTGTATAAAGAATTTGGCCAGAAGAAGAAAAAGAAAATAAAAAAATGGGAGTAGGGCCCAATTTGACATGGGGTGTAGGATGTGAAGAAAAAAATGATAATGGAAGAATGAATCACTTGAAAGTAAGAGGTGGGAGATTAAGTGAAATTGAAGATAAATCAAAATTAAAAGTCAAAAAGTAAGAGAGAGAGAAATAAAGTTAAAAAAAAATAAAGGAAAAATTTAAGTTAAAAAAAACATTTTAAATTAAATTAACATGTGTCATATAATGATTGGTATGTTAATACACTTGCTTCTTAAAATTTGGGGCTGATTGAAAAATGATATAATAATATATGTTCAAAATTATTTAGTGGGGTAATAGAACAATTGCAAAGTTAAGATGTCTTTTTGCAAATTCGAGACAACATCAGTGGTGACTTTATGTCTTTTCTGTAGGATCTATGATGGTTTATGTATTTTGATGTATGGTGGTTGGTTGTTCACTTCTGATCAGAATCAGTATTGATTCAACATTTTATCGTGGTTATGTGAGATAAGATTCCACCTAATGGCTGTGCTGAGGTCCTTGAGAACATGTTACATATGTGTATACGATTAGCTTGATGATTATTGAGAATAACTTTGTTGTTAGTTCAGTTTACATACAACCATAGCTATCACTTGAATATTGATATGACTCTATTTGAGACATAGTATGAGAGGAGATGTAGATCTCCAATCGGTTGGTTCAATACTTTTGATATAAGACCTTGGGTACTGCTATTTTGAATCAATTTTTGAGACAACTACCCTTTCTTGCATTGTCTCCCTTTGATCGTTCGAGGACGAACGATGGGTAAATTGGTATCTATTATAACGACCCTTTTGGTCGTTTCGAGTGCTAAAGTCTTGTGTTTCATAAAATATAAATAGATTCTAAATGAATATTTTGGATCATTCATAACTACAATTATAAAATTAATGGAGTACTTTTAATAATTTATTTAATTGGTGATTAAAGAAAATAATATTAAAATTAATAGTGGACCACTTTTACTATTTTTATAATTAGTTTTATATAATAATTAGGAAGTATATATTTTTTAAAAAGAATAAGGATTTGAGCGAGAAAGAGGATGTCAAAACTCATTGTGCATCATCACCGCAAAAACACAAGGAAAATATCGTGGCTTCAGGTAAATCACTCACGAATCTTACATTTTATATTACATTGTGGGTTGTTTAATACTAGTTATTATATTATTAATAGTGAAAAAAGAGGTAGAAAATTTGAATTGTGTTACAAAATATTTGTATTATAGTGAATGTCTATCATGTGGAGTCCTTTTTAGGATATGGTTAAAGAGTCCTCCTACTTGGGGACCAAGTTAGATTTCTCCTATAAATAGAGTGTTCCTCTCCATTGTAAATGAATTCATCAAGAGAAATAACAAGTCTTCTCTTCTTTTCTCTCTAGTTTCTTCTTCTTATTCTATAGTTTTATAACACGTTATCAGCACGAGACTCTAATTTCTCAAAAGTGAAGGTTAGATTTTAAGAATTAATAAAGGTATTATTTATTCTTTTGTTTTTAATTTTAATTGCCAATCTTACAAAACTAGAGTTCACTGCCCTTCAAAGTTCGGACAGGAACTACCTCTCATGGGTGTTGGATGCTAAAATCCACCTTGATGCAATGAGTCTTGGAGACACCATAAAAGAAGAAAATAAGGCATCAAATCAAAACTGTGCACGAGCAATGATATTCTTGCGTCATCATCTTGACGAGATTCTGAAAATCGAATATCTGACAGTTAAGGATCCACTTGTTTTGTGGAAAAACCTAAAAGAAAGATTTGACCACTTGAAGATGGTCATACATCCAAAGGCACGATATGATTGGATGCATCTAAGGCTACAAGACTTTAAGTTTATACATGAGTATAATTCTGCCATGTTCAGAATCACTTCTCAATTGAAATTATGTGGAGAAACGGTTAGTGAAATTGATATGATGGAAAAGATGTTCTCCACTTTCCATGCCTCGAATGTGCTCATGCAGCAACAATATCGAGAGAAAGGTTTCAAAAATTATTCTGAACTAATTTCTCATCTTCTTGTGGCCGAGCAAAATAATGATTTATTATTAAAAAATCATGAGAATCGACCTACCGGATCTGAACCACTTCCTGAAGTGAATGAGGCATACGCCCACCATGCTAGGCGTGGAAAAGGTCGCGGTCCTAATCGTGGACGTGGACGTGGTCGTGGTCGTGGTCGTGATTATGGTCAAGAATGTAATTCTATTCCTGGCATTAATCATTCATCAAATAAAAAGGAAAAAAGAAAGGATGAGAAACGTGAAGCAACTAGGGAAGGTTGTTTCGATGTGGTGGAAGAGGTCATTATGCACGTGATTGTCGTACTCCCAAACACTTGGTTGAGCTTTATCAAGAATCACTAAAGAAGAAAGAGAAAAATCCCGAGGCAAATTTTATCTCTGAAAATCAAGTTGACATCACGCACTTGGATGTAGCAGATTTCTTCGCACATCCTGAAGGAAAAATAGATCACTTAATTGGTGATGGTTCTGTGAACATGGAAGAGTAATATTTTTTTTGGTAGTATTAATTAATAAATTTCATGTAATAATAGATGTTTGCATGAGTATTAGTATTTTAAATTAGTTTAGTCGTTCATTAGCTTGTTCCTTAATTCTTAATAAAATAATATATATTTTTCATTGATTTATTTATATGATTCTAATATGATAGAGTTAGTCAAATACTAACCTTTATCACGTGTTTGTATTATATTAGGTCTTTAATTTGATCTAATGTTAAAAACATGCAGTCTATTATTAACTAAGATTAAATAATGATTTTATTTTATTTTCCTAACAACTCGTTTTTGACTTAGAGGAAACAATAAATTAAGGCTTAATTTCTAATATTTAATTATTAAGTTATTCCTTTGAATATATTGTACCCTTTTGACAACACTAATATTTAATACATATTTATTTTGTGTATGTCATTTCATGTGAAGATATGGATAATTCTAAGAACATATTATCGAAATATGAAGATATTTGTTTGATTGATTCTGGTACAACACATACGATATTCAAAAATAAGAAATATTTTTCTCATTTAAGTATGGGAAAAATAAATGTTACTACAATTTTTGGTAGTACTAATATGATTGAGGGCTTTGGAAGAGCCATTGTAATTTTGCCCAAGGGAACTAAACTCATCATTAATAATGCTATGTTTTCTCCAAAATCTAAGAGAAACTTGTTGAGTTTTAAAGATATCCGTGAAAATGGTTATCATATCCAATCAATGGATGAAATAAATCTTGAATATCTTGGTATCACCAAGTATGTCTCTGGGCAGACATGTGTTATAGAAAAGTTCCATGCTTTATCTTCTGGCTTGTATTGGACAAAAATTAGTGCAATTGAGGCACATTTTATAGTAAATAAGAAGTTTACTGATTCCAATACATTTGTACTTTGGCATGATCGTCTAGGACATCCTGAGTCAATAATGATGAGACGAATTATAGAAAATTCGAGTGGACATCCACTAAAAGACCTAAAAGTTCTTTTAAATGGTGAATTTTCTTGTACTGCTTGTTATCAAGGCAAGTTAATTGTGAGACCATCACCAATGAAAGTTAACAATGAGTCCCCTGCGTTCTTGGAACGTATACATGGGGATATTTGTGGACCTATTCACCCACCTAGTGGGTCATTTAGATATTTTATGGTTCTAATAGATGCTTTTTCTAGATGGTCTCATGTGTGCCTATTGTCATCTCGTAACTTGGCATTTGCAAAATTATTGGCACAAATAATAAGGTTAAGGGCACACTTTCCTGATAATCAGATTAAGTCCATTCGTCTTGATAATGCTATAGAGTTTGCATCCCAATCATTTAATGATTATTGTTTAGCAATTGGGATAAGAGTTGAACACTCCGTTGCTCATGTTCATACTCAGAATGGTCTCGCAAAGTCATTAATTAAACGTTTGCAATTAATAGCAAGACCATTGCTTATGAAAACTAAGTTGCCCACTTCTGTGTGGGGACATGCAATTTTGCATGCTGCAACACTTATTCGTCTCAGACCGACAAGTTATCATAAGGTTTCTCCATTGCAATTGGTTATGGGTCAAGAACCTAATATATCCCATCTAAGAATTTTTGGAAGTGCTGTATATGTGCCTGTGGCACCACCAAACCGCACTAAGATGAGCTCTCAAAGAAGGTTAGGAATATATGTTGGGTTTGAGTCGCAGTCCATTATCCGCTATCTTGAACCATTGACTGGAGAGATGTTTACTGCTAGATTTGCAGATTGTCGGTTTGATGAGACAGTTTTCCCAAAATTAGGGGGAGAGAAAAGTGAAATAAAACGAGAAATTTTGTGGAAAAATTTATCATTGTCTCATCTTGATCCATATTCTTCTACTTGTGAACAAGAAGTACAAAAGATTATTCATCTGCAGAAAATTGCAAATCAAATGCCAGACGCATTTACAGATTTGAAAAGGATTACTAAATCACATATTCCTGTATAGAATGTCCCAATTCAAATTGATGTCCCTAAAGGACCGTCCACTAGTGTCATAGCTAATGAGTCAAAAACACACCTAAAGCGTGGTAGACCATTGGGGTCTAAGGATCAAAATCCTAGAAAAAGAAAGATTAAATGTCAAGATGACACTATGAAAGAATCTCATATGGAAGTTCAAAATTTGAATAAGTATGATATTCATGAAAGAATCATTGAACTTGAAACTCAATTAAATAATGAACTATCCATAAATTTAAGAGATGTTGAAACTAATATGAATCGATCAGAAATAGTGGTTGATTATGTCTTTGCATATAATGTTGCAACAAATATCATGCAAGATAATGAGGATCATGAACCTCAATCTGTTATAGAATGTCGACAACGAAATGATTGACCAAAATGGCAAGAAGCAATTCAATCAGAGTTGAATTCACTTGTCAAGCGTGAAGTTTTTGGACCTATAGTTCAAACACCTAATGGTATTAAACCTGTTGGTTACAAATGGATTTTTGTGCGAAAAAGAAATGAGAAAAATGAAATACAAAGGTATAAAGCACGCCTTGTGGCACAAGGAATTCCTCAAAGGTCTGGCGTCGACTATGAAGAGACATACTCACCCGTTATGGATGCAATAACATTGCGTTATCTCATTAGTTTCACAGTCCATGAGCAACTTGAAATGCATTTGATGGATGTGGTTACAACCTACCTTTATGGGTCACTTGATAATGAGATATACATGAAAATTCCTGAAGGATTTGTGATGCGTAAATCATGTAATTCA
The DNA here is from genome assembly GCF_001406875.1 of Solanum pennellii. Lineage (NCBI taxonomy): Eukaryota > Viridiplantae > Streptophyta > Magnoliopsida > Solanales > Solanaceae > Solanum > Solanum pennellii. The sequence continues at coordinate 69,773,936 of NC_028637.1, read as the reverse complement.
AAATCTCGAGAAATGTATTCAATTAATTTGCAAAGATCATTATATGGTTTGAAGCAATCTGGGCGCATGTGGTATAACCGTCTTAGTGAGTATTTAATTAAAGAAGGTTATACAAATGATGCAATTTGTCCATGTGTCTTTATAAAGAAAACAATATCGGAATTTGTTGTACTTGCTATTTATGTTGATGACATAAATCTTATTGGAACTCCAATAGAGCTTCTAAAGGAAATTGATTATTTAAAGAATGAATTTGAGATGAAAGATCTGGGAAGGACAAAATTGTGTCTTGGTTTGCAAATTGAGCATTTGACAAATGGTATTTTCGTTCATCAATCTGCCTACACAGAAAAAGTGTTGAAAAGATTCTGTATGGATGAAGCACATCCATTAAGTATTCCGATGGTTGTTCGTTCACTTGATGTGAATAAGAATCCATTCCGACCTCAAGAAAAGGATGAAGAAATTCTTGGTTCTGAAGTACCATATCTTAGTGCAATTGGTGCACTAATGTATCTTGCTAATACTATGAGGCCTGATATAGCTTCTGCTGCTAACTTGTTAGCAAGGTATAGTTTTGCTCCTACTAGGAGACATTGGAATGGGATCAAACACATTTTGCGATATCTTAAAGGGACAACCGATATGGGCTTATTTTATTCTGTTAATTGTAGCCCAAATCTTGTTGGTTATGCTGATGCAGGATATTTATCTAATCCACACAAAGTTCGATCCCAAATAGGCTATGTGTTTATATGTGGGGGGACTGCCATATCTTGGAGATCTACAAAGCATCCATCGTATCCACGTCATCTAATCATGCTGAAATAATAGCTATTCATGAAGCAAGTAGAGAATGTGTGTGGTTAAGGTCTATGATACATCTCATTCGAGAGAAATGTGGTTTGAAATGTGATAAAGTACCCACCACTTTATATGAAGATAATGCAGCATGCATAGCACAACTTAAGGGAGGATTCATAAAAGGAGATAAAACAAAGCACATTTCACTAAAGTTTTTCTATACACATGAACTTCAAAAAAATGGTGATATAAATGTGCAACAGATTCGTTCAAGTGACAATGTGACTGATCTATTCACCAAGTCTCTACCAACTGCTTCTTTCAAGAAGATGGTGCACAAGCTTGGAATGCGAAGATTCAAGTCTCTGGATTGATGTTCTCATTAGGGGGAGTGAATACGCGCTGTACTCTTTTTCCCTTACGAGGTTTTGTCCCACTGGGTTTTCCTTGTAAGGTTTTTAATGAGGCAGACTAGATGCGTATTAATAGATATGTGTACTCTTTTCATTTACTAGAGTTTTTCTTTTATTAAAGTTTTTATTAGTAAGGTTTTTGACGAGGCACATCATCTATGAATTAGACATTCAGGGGGAGTGTTATAAAGTATTTGTATTATAGTGAATGTCTATCATGTAGAGTCCTTTTTAGGAAATGGTTAAAGAGTCCTCCTACTTGGGGACCAAGTTAGATTTCTCCTATAAATAGAGTGCTCCTCTTCATTGTAAATAAATTCATCAAGAGAAATAACAAGTCTTCTCTTCTTTTCTCTCTAGTTTCTTCTTCTTATTCTATAATTTTATAACAAATTGAATAAAGTTTAAAACGGAGGTACTAGTAAATTGAACTTGGGGAATATCAGATTGTTAAGATATAATATTTTAATGGGGTAATATTTGGTTGATAGTTGGAGGGAATTATTAATCATTATGCCTTTATGATTAGAAGGGGAATTCATTACAAGTGGGAATAATGTTGGCATAGGGTTATGATTTGTATGTTACGGTCATAGTTATAGTTATTAGACCATTTCTTTTGTTCGGTTTTTGGTTATATATTGAGATAGATAATTAAATATTAAATGTAATATATTATTTGGATACCATAAAAGTTATGTTATTCAAAGAAATAAAGACATAATTTAATAAGAAATAAGAGACTTGACATGTTAACAAACTTCAATATTAGAAAATTGAATATAGATTTGTGTTTGATGATTTTTTGATCTAGGCTAGACATAGAATAATATTAGTGTTTATAGGTTTTTTAACTTACAAATTATGCATATATATTTGATAGATTAGAAAGATTTGGAAGCATTGAGGAAAGGAAAAGCATTGGAGAAGTAGTTGCTTGACTTCGGTTCTTCGGTGGAGGTAGGTTATGATTTATACTATTTGATAGTAAACTCTTAGTAGTGATTGATATGCATTGAATAATATTGTGGAGTTTTCTATGTACTTGATTGTGTGGTTGTGTGCGGCTTGGTTGTGTGTTTTGTGATTGGTCTGAAGTTTTGAGATTGTGAAATATTATATTATTGAACCCTCTTTATCGAAGTGATGCCTTGAATAAAGAAGGCTTGATGAAATATTATCAATGAACTGAAAGCGGTGATAATAAATAACAAATTAATGGTAGAATTGGATCGTATGTCACGTTTCGACACGATATTCTTGAATCGGAGTGTCACGTTCCGATACGGTATTCTTGGATCGGAATGTCACATTCCGACACGGTATTTTTAGATCGGAGTATCACGTTCCGACACATATAATTGGATCAAAGTGTCACGTTCTTACACAGTAACATTAAAGGAAAAAGATATGGAATTAACTTAATATACTCAATCTCAAAGAACTCATTTCTCAAATGAGCGTGGCGAGGAGGCATGAGTCCTCATGGGTGTGCTTGGTATTGTAATTGATTATGTAGTCACTTGTTCATGTTGTTTTGTTTATCACCTGTTAAGTGTCATAGTTGAGTTCATACTATTATTATTGTATATTAGTTCTATTTTGGGTTGGCCAATGATACCTACTCAATACATCTTGCCCCGTACTGAGCCTTACTTGTGTTTTTCTCTGTTTCCATTTATGGAGTGCAGCGAGTGTACCAATGACTTCGAATTGCCCTCAACTCTAGACAGTCTCCAACTTATCAGGTTCCAGGGTGAGCTATTCATTCAAGCTCGTATTGGATTCTCTCGGTCATGACAATTGAGGAAGAACATAATCTTAATGCACCAATTCAAGATGTCGTAGAGGCTCCAATTGCAACAACAAAAATGGCGGTAGATGAAATTTTCAATTTAAATAATTTTTAGATAGATATAAAAAATTTACGTACAAAAATGCTCATTTTGATCTCCATAATGCGTTAATAGAACATTTATGTGAGCAACGTAATAGTCTTGAAAGTTGTATTTTATGTAATGTTTTAATCATTATATTTTATTAATGATTTCACTTTTATTTGAATGGTTCATTAATTTGTATATTATATAATATTTACTTTTAATTTATGTTATTTGAAATTTAGAATAAAATATACTTTTATATTAAAAAGAATATGAAAAAAAAAATTTATATTACATGAAAATTATATAAAAGTGATTATTTTCAAAAAAGAAAAAAAAGGGATCTATATTATGAAATAAGAAAATAAGAATGAAATAGAAATAATAATATATACTATTGAGAAGAGAGCAAAATTCTTTTTTAGAGAGTAAAATAGAAAATTGAATTTGAGTTGATTGTCTGAAAAAAATAGAGAATTATATATTTGGAGAGTGAAATAGAGAATAGGATTGAAGATGCCCTAGAAAAGTGAAAAGAATTTTGCTCCACTGAACCCCAAAAAGGAATCAACATAAATGTGATTGTGACCTTTTAGGGAGATAATAATTTCAATCTTTTAAATAATTTAAGAGAATAATAAGATTCTCATAAAATATAAGTGTATAATTAAAAATCTGCTAATTAATAGGTTGAAAGCTCATTTGGCCATTTTCTCTTTTAAGAAGGATTTGTGGTTACTTGCGGACCCTTATATCTGCCAAACATGAGAGTAAAGTTTATGCCAAAGACATTTTGCAATGCTTAAAATTTCAAAAACTAAAACAAACGGTCAAATCAAAACATAATTTCATAAGTAAAGAAAATAAAAATACTTCAACAAAATAATAGTGAAAGCCTACGGGAAAAAGTGTCAAAATCATATTATATTAAATATTTTTACAATAATCAAATTATAATGAAATGTCAAACAAAAATTTTCACATAAAATATGATTGATAGTCTTATACATGTATTTCATTTTTCAACTATGACATTACATCATTCTGAAATATTAACATTAATGTTCAAGATTCACTAACAATTACCTTGAAGGATAAGTGCAAGATAATATTTTATAACTTATAATTTAAAATATAATTTAACATATATTTTATTAAAACAAAATTTAAATTTTTAATTAGTTTTAAAAAAACTAATTTGAGGGGAAAAAATTCTTTAATTTTGCCTTATTTTACGTTTATGTCTTTCAACTTTGAATATGCACAAGTAGACACTTAAACTTGTATAAAGTAGAACAAGTAAACACACGAGTCCTACATAGCACAATACACGTAGAACACCACGTAGGAAAAAAATGACATGTAGGATGCTATATGGGACATGTGCGTCTATTTGTTCAATTTTATATAAGTTTAAGTGTCTACTTGTGCACATTCAAAATTGAAGGACATAAATATAATTTAAAGCCAAGTTAAAAGACATATTTATATATTATGCCTAATTTTTAATATATCATCTAGTAAGATTTTTTTTTTTTAATAAAACCAACTAATAATACTAATAAAGAAAAATATGCATGGGATGAAACTTTGATCTTGTTCATCACAAAATTGTGTTGTCGTTATCATTAATGAACTATGGAGGTTTTTTCCTGTGAAATTATTTTGATAAAGTTTCATCTTAAAATCATCAAAGATCTGTCTTTATTTCTTTTTCTATTTTTTTTAATTTTTCAGTGAAGCATTTTATCAATAATTTATCCAGAAAACATTCTTATACTTGTAAAATAGAATTTAAAAATTATTAATTTTAATGAATCTTTACATGTGTATGATGTAATTTATATATAATGAGGATATGGAGGCAATCACTTCATAGAGGAAACATAATGTTAATTTCAATTTTCTTCATGTTTAACTCGCAGTGTCTATATCCTAAATTTAATCAGATAAAATATATTTTTATTGTCGTTAACTTTTTAACCAAATATTATTTTGCCAATTTGCTCGATTTCAAATTTTTAACTGTAAATATTATAAATATAAAATTTTTAGTATTTATAAATTTATATAATCTAAACTTTACTCCTCTATTGTACTTTTTGAATTTTCTGATTTTTTGTTATTGAGAAATCAAAAAAATGTAAAAGAAATAAACAAAAAAGAACTAAGGAAAAAGAAGGAAATGTAAAAAATGAAAAAGAGAAAAAGACACCAATTAAAAAGTTTTGACCGATAAGCTAAAAAGAAATTAAAAACAGTTTTATTTTTTACTTTTTTGACCCTCTAATTTTTCTCTCTTTCATTGCTTTTGTCTTCCATTATTTCCCTCTAAATTCTAGTTCATTTCCCAAGACTCAAAATATTTCTTTTATTTGTTTTTGTAAAAATGTTTGCAAGTTCTTTTATTTTTTCATCTTTATTTTCTTATCTTTGTCCTTCTCATCCTAACTTGTTTAGATCATTTCCAACTCATCTTTCTATTTGCTATATTTAGAAAGTAAAATAGAGAATGAGTTCTCCAACTACTTTCTATTTAACTCTCTATTCTTCAATTATAAAGAGGTGAATAGTAGTTCTCTAATTGGAGAAGTACTATTTACTTCTCTATTTTACTTTTTGATTATTATAATATTATTTTTATTATATTACTAATTTTATTTTTATCATTTGTAATTATTTTCTAATGCAATATAACATTTAACAAGTTACTGTTGAGATTTGGTAAAATTTTTTTACTTTTTTTTAATCTAAAAATAGTTTATAGTGTTTATAGTATTTAATTTTCTTTCAAATCTAGATTTACATTAATTGCAAAATAATTAATTTTATTTTAGGTTAGTATCTAAAAGGAATCTCCTTTAAGAAGGATTCTCCTTAATTATTTATAAATCGAGATGTAGTCTTCTATTTGAATCAATGCAAGAATCAATACAAACTCTTATCATTCATTCGCTCTTTAATTTCTCTTTCTAGTCTTCCATCCCATATCAGTGCTATCAGAGCGTTACATTGATCTTAATGGATCTGTGAGTTTGTTGAAGAAGAACTTTCAACCACTTTTAATTCAAATTTATTTTTAACCCACTTTTAACCTATCCTTTTATTTTTAACGCAAGACCAGTTTTAACCCGTGCTTTTATTTTTAACGCACGACTACTTTTAATCAATTTTTAATCTATATTATTTTAAACCTTATTTTTCAAGCAATGACAAGCAATACTCTTTCTTTCAATGCCCCACAAACCTTCAATATTGAATACTATCAAATTTGGGCAGTTAAGATGAAGTCTTATCTTGAGGCTTATGATTTGTGGGAAGCTGTAATAGATGACAAACCCATACTACAACTCACTAAAGAATCTTCTGATGCTGAAATTAAAATTCACTCAGAAGAGAAAATAAAAAAACACAAAATCAAAATTGTAATTCAAAATTCAGTTACAGATTCAATCTTTTCTAAAATCATTGCATGTGAGAGAGCAAAAGAAGCTTGGAAAAAACTTGAAAAGGAGTACCGTGGAAGTGAACGAGGCAAACAAAATCAAATTTTGTATTTGCAAAAAAGATTTTGAATCTCTTAGGATGCAAGAGGGTGAGAGTATCACTAATTATTCTGATAGAAGTTTTTTGATTGTCAATAGAATCAGGTTGTTTCACAAGGATTTTAAAGATAACAAAAAAGTTGAAAAGATTCTTGTAACTATTTCCGAGAGATTTGAGTCTAAAATCTCTACTTTGGAAGAATCTAAAGATCTTTCTACCATTTCTCTTGTTGAATTCATAAGTGCTCTTCAAGCACAAGCACAAAGAAGAGCTTTCAGAAAAAATAAAATTGTCGAAGATATCTTTAATGCAAACTATCACAAAAGAAAAGTTGATTATCCTCCTTGCAAATATTACAAAATGAAAACACATTTGAAAATTTTTTGTTTGTGGAGATCTGATACGATATGTGGAAGTTGCAAGCAAACAGGTCATGTTACAAAAGTGTTCAAATTCAAAGACACTCAAGATAAATCACAAGCATTATTAGTAGAAGAAGAATGTGACGATGAATTCTATTAGAAGATATTTTTGAAGAATAATTAAGTGTTCAACTCAAGTTAGATATACCAACTTGAGTTTGGGGGGGGGGGGTGG
>NC_028637.1:69757918-69766590 GCF_001406875.1 Solanum pennellii | reverse complement strand
TGGGGGGGGGGGGGATGTTGAGATTTTGTAGAATCTTTTTACTTCTTTTTTTGTCTAAAAATAATTTATAGTATTTAATTTCTTTCAAGTCTAGGGTTTACATTAATTGCAAAATAATTAGTTTTATTTTAGGTTAGTATATTCTCTTTTAAGAACGATTCTCCTTAATTATTTATAAATAGGGATGTAGTCTTCTATTTGAATCAATGCAAGAATCAATATAAAGAGTTATCATTCATTCTCTCTTTAATTTCTCTTTCTAGTCTTCCATTCGATAACAGCTACTACTTCTACCAAATAAGCATCTTTTAAAAAAAATTATCACTTTAAATTTGTAACTTAAAGTTATTTTAAGGCGGAATGATCTGGTGGACCCTTATACTTGTATAGGATTGTATTCTGGATACTCCTATTTACCCTTTTGTCATCTGAACCCCTGAACCTAGCCAAAACCAGCATTTTAAACATTTTTTTTGTTGTGGCATCGCGTGTGTTGCACAAACCACGTACATGTTGGCCAAAAATAAAAAATAATAATCCACGCATGATATTGAAATCCACGTGGTAAATCCGCCAACTAAGAATAGTCCAACCTCAACGAAATTTTTAAAACTTTCATGACTTTTCCTTTTCTCCTCTTCTCCTCTCTGTGATTTCTCCACTAAAAATTGTTTGTGATTTGCCATAGATTTTCTCATATGAAGCTCAGTTCCACTCTGATTATCGTTGTAAGTTCTTGCATTTGTGTTAGTTTTCGATCTTTTTTCACTTTCCTGTGTGATCTGTTTAATTAGAGGATCAATTGTCATTTGATTTTCTAAATTTTTTGGGAATTTTACTTTGGTTTTGGTGTGATGTTAGTGCTATACGCTTTCTTAGTTGATTAATGACTTCAACTGACTTCAATGGCATGTTTCTTGAATTCGAGTAGATTCTAGGGTTTTTTCGTAAAATTCCAATTTCGACTAAAATTAATATTTTATTTCTAGTCAATTGTCTTGGGTATTGATATTGTTAGTGTTCCATTGTTACAACAATTACAGTTATGGTAAGTTAATGACTTTAACTATTACTAGAATTTCTTAAAAATTTTAGGGCTTTTTGTGTTACAGTCGTGGTAAGTTTATGCCTTTAACTGTAGTTATTTTTCATGGTAAGTTTATGCTTGTTTTTCCTCTTTAACAGTAGTTGTTTTTTTCATGGTAATTTTATGCCTTTAAGTTTTAACTGTAGTTGTTTTTCATTTGACTTTGCAGGCATCCTATGATATGGCTTTAACTATAGTGACACTTCAATTTCACTATGGGGGCTGTTTTGTATCTGATCCTACTTTAAAGTATGTCAATAGAATAACTAGTGTTGAAAAGATTAATATAGATGTAGATGAGTTGCATATTATGTTTTTCCTAAAATAGCATTGGAATTAGGTGTTAAAAACGTTGAGACAATTGAATGTAGAGTCAACAAGAAGGGTATTTTGTACATGTTAAATACTGATCATGATGTTTTACATTTCTTAATGATTTTAAGGCTGCTAATTTTGTTGATGTATATGTAGTACATCCCATTAGTATACCTTTCGTTGTTGAGTAGATACTTGAATTGCCTAGCACTAATGCGGATGTGCCCTCATCTCCACAAAAATATAATGTTGATGTGTCCTCCTCCCCACATAAAAATAGGGTTGATTTGTCATCCTCCTCATAAATAGATAGGGCTGATGTGTCTTCATCTCAACCATTTGCTTAAAATGAAAATAGGGATTTAAACCAAAATCAGTCCCCTTTAGTTGAAGAGCAGTCCCTATAGTTGAAGAACAAGCTCCTGCTCCTAGAGTTGAAGAACATTCTGATTCACTCTATGATGTTACTGAAAATATATATGATTTGAGTGATTTGGATAAAGTGTTTATTCAAGCTAAGAAGTCTAACATTCAAGAACAAATTAAAGACAAGGCTGATAGAGTAAATCTAGATGAGATACCATCTGGCCCTGTAGGTATAGATGCTGGTTTTGAAGACATTTATAAGGAGAGAAGGGTTAGATTTGAAGGAAATTTTAGTGGTGATGACCCTTATTTTGATAGCTCGGATCCTAGTAGTGACAATAGTGAAGATGAAAGGGATCCTGTTGAGGATGATAAGTGGTAGATCCAGCACCTACAAAGGAAAGTAAAAAGGTCTACTTTGATCCAACTGCTAAAAAGGTTTGTTTTCAACTGTATATGGTATTATTGAATAACATTGAGTTCAGAGAGATACTGCAAACTTACTCTATTCAGAAGGGTGTTAATATTAAGTTGAAACCTAATGAGAAGGAAAGGGTAAATGCACATTGTAGAAAAAAAGGTTGTCCTTGGCATATTCTTGGAAGTATTGATGGTAACACTGGAAACTTCAGTGTTGAAACATATTTTCCAGTCCACAAGTGTTTTAAAAGAACAAGAAACAAACATGTACCCCCATTTGGATTAGTAAACATTACAAAGAGAGGATTATGAGTGAGCCTACCATCAAACTACATCAGATTCAGTCTTTGATACAAAAGGAGTATGGTTTGTATGTTAGTAAGACAAGTTGTAGAAAGGCAAAACTGAGAGTTATGAATGAACGTATGAGAGATTTTAGAGAGGAGCTTTCTAGGTTGTATGTTCATGCTGAGCAATTAAAGACCACAATTCCTGGAACTATTGTATCAATTAGGAAATTCAAGAACACAATTTCAAGGAAAGAGGTGTTTATGAGCATTTGTATTTGTCTTGGTTTCTAAAAAAGTGTATGGAAAGAAGGGTGTAGAAGGTTATTGATTTAGATGGTGCATTCCTTAAAGGTGTATGTAAAGGTGAACTATTAACTTGCATTTCCAAAAATGAAAATAATCAGATGTACCCTATAGCATGGGCAGTAGTTGATAAAGAAACCAAGGAGACATGATCTTGGTTTCTCAAGTGCATCAGACATGATTTGGAGCTTACAGAAGGTGAAGGACTAACAGTGATATCTGATATGCAGAAGGTATTACTATATTATTTGCTAAATTTATTCTTTCATTTTTGAAGTAACTAATATTTAACATTGTTGTATTCAAATATTTTTTTTGACAGGGTCTTCACCTTGCAGTTATTGATGTATTGTCAAATGCTGAAATTAGATGGTGTTCTAGGCATATATGGGCAAACTGAAAGAAAGACTAGAGGGGTGAAGAAAGGAGAAGAAATTCTGGCAGGTTGCCAGGGAACCATTTGAGGTACTTTTACAGTCCAAACTTGATGATTTAAGTGAGTTAAGAGAAGACATTATAGAAGCTCTGTTAAAGTATTACAAGGAAGCATGGTCTAGGGCATACTTTAAAGAACATAGCAAGTTTGATGTGATTGAGAACAACATGTGTGAGACTTTCAACAGTTGAATTTTAGGTGCTAGGTTCAAATCAATAATCACTATGCTAGAGGAAATAAGAGTCAGAGTTATGGAAAGAATGAATCAAATGAGAGATTTTTTATAGAAAAATGGATTATTGATGTATATCACCTATGGCTATGGATATTCTTAGAGAAAATGCTGAAATTGCAGATAATTGTGAGGTAAGGTTTAATAGTGATCTTGTCTTTGAGATTCATGATCCACTATATAAACATGTTGTTGACCTAAAAAAGAAGGTGTGTAGTTGTAGGTCATGGCAATTAAAGGGAATTTCTTGTGGCCATGCACTTACAACAATTCATTTTAAGGATTGGGTTGTTGAGTCATTTATTTACCACTGGTATAAAAAGAAAACATACCTGAAAGCATATAATAGATTTATTCAACCTATGAAAAACATGAAGATGTAGCCAAAAAGTGATAGACCAGCCATTGAACCACCTAAAATTACAGCCATGCCAGGAAGATCAGGAAAAAATAAGAGAAAGATAGTGATGAGCCAGTTAAGAAGAAGTTTGGAAAGGCTGGAAGGGAAGAAAGATGAAATGTTCTGTGTGTAAGACTTTTGGACGTAACAAGAAAGGATGTTCAACTCTGGTAAGTTGTGTTTTAATGTCTCTTTGTTACTGAATTTTACTCTTGTTATACTTTGGTAGGTTGTGTTTAATGTCTCTATGTTTGTAGAAAAATGTTGATGCTGGAACAAGTGATGCAAGTGTTGGAACATTAAATATTACTACTGGAACAAGTGTTGCAATTGCTGGAAATGCTGCAACTTAGATTTTACATATGTTGATGCTGCAATTGGAAGCCAGTCAAGTGTAAATGCAGGTCCAAGTGCAGTTTTAAGAGCAGGTCTAAGTGTAGGTTGCACTCCATGTGCAGGTCCAAGGGCAGTTCCAAGTGTAGGTCCAATAGCAGGTCTAAGTGCAGGTTGCACTCCTAATGCAGCTCCAACTACAAGTTGCACTCCATGTGCAGGTCCAAGATCAGTACCAAGAGCAAGTCCAAGTGCAAGTTGCACTCAACAATCAACTTCTAGTACAGCTAGCCAAAAAAAAAAAAAAGACTAGCACAGCTTTGAGAGGTGGTGCATCTCTTGCTTATTAGAAACCAAGACCAAGAAAAACAAAGACAGCTGGTTATGGTCTCTTATTTGGATCAAGTGGCAGTGTAACTGAGAAAGTATGTATTTTATCATTTAAACACATTAAATTGGTTTAATTGATAATAGTTCATCTCTGAGTTAAGACTCTTGTTGTTCTCTCGGTCTGAAAATACTGATAGGGTATTACATAGTGCTAAGTTCAACTCCTACCAATATTGATCTTGATCACAAACCCAGTGGACTAAGGTGGAAGGGAAGAGTTGCAATTACTTAAAGGCAACTACGAGAGGAAAGTTACAGAAGCATTAAAGGTACACCAAGCACTCAAGGCACTCAAGGCACACCAAACTCTCAAGGCACTCAAGACACCCATTAAATTTCACTTTATTTAGCTTTATTTAGCTTAATGACATGATCCCAACTAATTTTATTTTGATTAATGACTTGATCCCAATTGTTTTAGTTGTAATGTTTTGTATATGAATTTGTGTTAAGTTGCTATTGGGAAGACTTTGTTTTTCTTGTATGAATTTGTGCTTGAATGAAGTTGTTATTCTGATTTCTGAAGTAAATGTAGACAATTTCATTATCAAATAACACATAGTACAAATTAATATATCTTAAAAACAACAGCTACAAACCAAATAACAACAATCACAATAAACAGTGATATCAATACTAGTGTTTGATCCTTGTCTTCCTTGCCTTCATTGTCTTCTATGTGTTCCTTGTCTTTCTTGTCCTGAACTCGTTGATGAATTGTTGATGTTATATTGTTCTTGGCATGTTGGATCATTTGCATCAGCCCATCGGAACAATCCATACCCATTACCAGATGAATATTTTTGACAGCCCCAAGACATTCTTCCAGGATTAGTTGGTGTTCTTGATGTCTTTTGTTCAACACATATTCCACAGTAGCAACATCGAATCGTCATCATGAACACCAACAAAAATACAATAGAATCAAACACAAAAAAAAAGAGACAAGTAGATTGAAGGAAAAATAAAAGGCACCAAAAATAAAAGAGAAAATTTTTACAGAGACAAGATTGAGAAAAAAAAAGAAAAAAGCTCAAAAAGACACTAACAATGGTGTTGAGTCAATTAAAGATTTAGAAATGGCCTTGAAAGGTCAAAATTTGACCGTTTGTGCCTTTTTAAGGCGTCTCACGCTCGTCCTTTGAGTGAATCACACGCTCCATATGGGTACTTTCCACATAGGATGCCACATCAAATAAAGTGTTTAAAATGTTGGTTTTGGATAGGTACAGGAGTCCAGATGACAAAAGGGTAAAAAAGAGTATCGAGAATACAATCCTATACAAGTACAAGGGTCTACCAAACCATTTCGCCTTATTTTAATATTATTTATATTATATAAGGTTATTAATTAAGTCTCTAATATTTGTAATTATTTTCTAAGTAATATAACATATAAAACATATTATTGATTTTTTTATTTTTTTGGTTTTTTTAAATATGTAGTTTAGTTTATAATTATTTTTCATTATGAAATATGCACAAAATTTACATGGTAATTCAAACAATCTACTTTTTAAGTTATAGTGATAGATTATTAAACTGCACTTTTTAAATAGCATGAAATATTTGATTCAATAGTTCAAAATGGAATATGGGAAGTAAATTAGTACACAAAATAATTGGATACAAGATAAAATTATTAATTTATACAATTTTTAGCTACAAATGGCTTTTTAGATAAGGTTTCGAAAAGCAGTTTTTTCGACAAAACATGCTCATTTTGAACTCCATTATACATTCATAGAACATTTATGAGAGTAACGTAATACTCTTGAAAGTTGAATATTCATGTAAGATTTACAATAAACTTTATGATAATACAATATTTATGATGCAATTATATTTCATCAATTATTTCACTTTTATTTGAATTGTTCCTTAATATGTATTATATATAATATTTATTACAATTTATGTTATTTAGAATAAAATATAATTTTGTATTAAATGAAAATTTTGAAAAAAATTAAATTTTGTATTACATAAAGATTATAGAGTAATTATTTTCAAAAAGAAGAAATGATTTATAGTATGAAATAACAAAATAAGAATTAAATAGAAATAATAATATAATATTAAAAAAAAATTATTTTTAGAGAGTAAATAGAGAATTGGGTTGAAGTTAATCGTCTAAAAAAATAAAGAACTCTATATTTATAGAGTAAAATAAAGGATATGATTGGATATGCCCTTAAGAGGAATTCTCCATTTTCTTCTATTAATTTTACTTTATCAGAAGTTGTGAATACATCTATAAAATATGATACCTTTATACTAATTCTCCATTTTCTTCTTCTAATTTTACTTTATCAGAAGTTGTGAATACATCTATAAAATATAATACCTTATAGATAATTACATTCACAAATTTACGTAGTTTGCATTCTATGGTATCTCATATAATTAAATATACAAATTTGTGCAGTTTATATTCGAAACAACTTGATTTCACTTTTTAAATGTGTTGTCTAGTTTTTTAAAAAAATAAAGAGGAGATTTTTTTAAACAAAACAGATAAGATAATATAAATTAAAATGTAACATATTATGCAAGAAAAACGTTCTTTTAATTTAACTTTGAAATAATTCTGGATATGAATTCAAAATTTATTTTCTCATATAATTAAATATATACAAACTTATGCAATTTATATTTGGATACCTCTCTCACCTTCTTGTCTAGTCGCCTTTTTTCTTTTAGCTTTTATAGGATCCCAATTTTGAATCATAAATTGTTGCTTACAAAACCTGAAAAGAAATAAAATATATCTTAGTATATGTTTGTAAAATCAATACAAATTATAGCATAAAAGTGTGAACAAATGAAAGATAAAAAAGACGTGAGAAGGAAATTATATAGGGAAAATACATAAAAATCCTCTGAACTTGATTCAAAAATTCATTTTAGTACTTAAACTATAGTAAATACCCCCTTAACATCTTTGAAATAAATTAAAAATTACCCTAGAGGATGACATGACAAAGAGAGTGAGTTCACTCTCCTAATAGCGTGTGAAGGAGTTAAAAAAGAAAAAAATATTATAAAATCATGCAAATGACATTTTTATTGGTCAATATATAATAAATATTTTAAATATTAATTTTCTTAATATATTAACTTATATTAAAATATATGAATAATTTTACTGATCCATAAAAATTTTAACTTCTATTCTCTTTAGTTTATTGTCTTCACCATTGAAGCATCATTTTTTCCTCCATTTTCACCTTTAACTCTATTAACTATTTCAATTTCACAATCTCTTTAGTAATCAACAAAATCCAACACCACCATTTTATTATTGACGTCAATTTCACACATAAGTTTTATCGATTTTCACCGGAGCGAAAAAACTTGCTAGTTTACCAAACTTTGCGGAGTAGAATCAGTGATTTTTTTATTTTTGATTTTTTCAAAGACGAAGGCAGTGATGGTAGATCCTTTATCTCTCTGGTGTTGGGGTTTACCAAATAAGACGCGAAAGGAAGAGAAACCGGTTGATTGTTGTTGTTTTGTTGCTCCATCTAAGAGTTTCGAAGCTCACTATTAATGGTGTTTTAAGGAAGAAGTGATGGTGAAATGGTGATTTTGCTGTTTGTTGGTGCTTTGGAGAATCTAATAATGGAGCTTCGGCGGTGATTTGAGAGTTACGATGAAAAGAGTTCGGATGGCGGACGTAATTGAAAAATATGGAGAGGGAAAAAATAAACATTAAAGAGTTAGACTTGGTGAAGAAGAAAGAAGTAAGGGGGTGGGTGGGGGCTGGGTATGGGGTAAAATAAAAATGGGTCAACATTTTTAATTTTAATTTTAGAAAATGCACTTTGAGTTAATTAATTAGTGTAAATTAATTTAAAGAAGTCTTAAAGAAAAATGGTGAAAATAATTAATGACGTGGTGCTGATATGACGTTATTGTGGCACTTACATTTCTATGATGTGGCAAGTAAGAGTGGGATACTAATCTCAGAGTGATTTTTAATTCATTTCAAAAAATGATAAAAGGGTATTTAAACGTTGGTATAGTTTAAGTGCTAAAGTAAGTTTTCGAACTAAATTCAGGAGAGTTTTTATGTCTTTTCCCTATATATATATATA
>NC_028637.1:69748854-69757675 GCF_001406875.1 Solanum pennellii | reverse complement strand
TATATATATATATAAAGCTTTCAACATATAAGGTAATTTTTACGGATTTGGAATAATATTAAATGTGTAAATAAATGATAAGAGATTTAATTCGAATATGACTTTCAATATGACAACGTTGTTGGAAGGACATTTTTAAACTTTTAGTACGGCAATGTTAGTGGAAGACGTATTTAAATAGCACTAATAAAACGACACTTACATTAATCTACCATATTTAGTATATTGTATTTTTTTAAAATAATAAAATGAAAGAAAAAATAAAAATTTGAGAAAATAGATAAATTCATTTCCCAATCAATGAGATATGCCACATCAGCGGGCTTATGATCTCCCTTTATATAAATATATAGATTGATTGATTTTCATTTTTAATATTCGTATGTTTCATGCTTTTCATTTTCATATAAACCTTCATATATTTAATTAGAAGCTTTGAAATGTCTTTTGGTATTCCTACATTTTTATCTATAAAGTCTTTTTTTTTCATTTCATGAGTCCCACCCTAGATCATCCTTTTCATTCTATAATTAAAGTAATGAAGAAGTTATATAATCATTGTAATATTGGATTCATACTTTAGTTTCACTCAATGAAAAAACTTTACAATTTTGATTGGCTATGGAAGAAAATGTCGACAAGAATTCAGAAAATTATGCATTTGTGTCCTCTATATTGTTACACTTAAAGTCTTAAAAATAATGTTTATGCATTTGTGTCCTCTATATTGTTACACTTAAAGTCTTAAAAATAATGTGTATGTCATATTTTTTTTCTTCTCTGATTATTTTATGTTTTTTTTTTTATATTGGACTTCTTTAATTTAATTTTTTATGAATCTGTTGATTAGTTTCAACTCTCACTTTTTTGCCTTCAAATGTTATCTTAACTCATCACACATGTTCTAATAATATTTATACTTAAAAAATATATTTATACAAATTAATATGAGATACACGCGTAATGCATGTACTGTAGACGAGTTACCTTAAAAGCATAAAACTCTCTAACTTGAATGTTGAATTAGTATAATACCTCTAACAAAAAATAGCTCCTATCTTAAAATTCAAATTACAGGAATGCCCTTATAACCTAAATATCCTATTTTATTTAGAGAAAACAGAACTAGATTAGACACTGTTTCAAAGAAATGTTGCCATCATTTAGGGTGTGTTTGGTACGAAGGAAAATGTTTTTCCTAGAAAATGTTTTTCTGAGAAATAAGTACATTTTAAATTTATTTTCTCATATATGGTTAGTGAGTAGAAAATATTTTTCCGAAAAAGAATTATTAGTATTTGATTTATGAAATTTTTCTTTTTAGATAATATTTTTATGTTTACTAGAGTAAAAATAATTTTTGAATTGAAATTAAAAATATGTTTTTAGAAAGTTAATTTTTTTTAGAGTAGGGTTGTGTGTTGGTGGTGGGCTGGCACGGGGAGTGGGTAGGGGTCGAGGGTAGGCGTGGGGTGAGGTGAAAATTAAAATTTAAAATTTAAAATATTTTTT
The DNA here is from genome assembly GCF_001406875.1 of Solanum pennellii. NCBI lineage: Eukaryota > Viridiplantae > Streptophyta > Magnoliopsida > Solanales > Solanaceae > Solanum > Solanum pennellii. The sequence continues at coordinate 69,756,163 of NC_028637.1, read as the reverse complement.
AAAAACAAATGAAGAAACCTTACCCCAGAACAAGAACCAGGTTCTTGTAAGTTGCTTTTAAGTAAAGACACAAACACTGATTGAATTAAAAACCTTCCTTACTCAAGGAAGGAAAAACCTCGTTTTATTAATTCAATTATAAGATTTTGTGATTACAACTCAATAATCAAGAAAACCTTATCTCTACAACCTCTCTCGATTGACTCCAATCGATCTCTCCAAAAGGCCAAACCCACCTTTTGTTACAACTCTCTCTAACACTCAACCCTACAAAGAGCCAAACCCACCCTTTGTACAATAAACTGTAAATTACAATCAAGAACAAAACAAGAAGATAATTCTACACGTTAAAAACCTTCTCACTCAAGAATGTTTTGAACGTAGTGAACCTATCGATCTTGAGGACTTCAGTTTGATGAATAAATCTCACTTTTCTCTCTATGTGAAGTGGTGGTCTTCTATTCTGCGTATGTCCTCTTTTTATAGATATTCATGCTGCCTCGAATCCTTATCAAATAAGGTAAGGAAATTGTAATTAAACAAGGATTACTTCTTTTGTACAATCCCTTTTATATACAACTTTCTTCCTTAATTATTAAAGTTTCCTTATTTGCATCAACTTGTATCTTTAATAATTAAGGTTTCCTTATTTGTATCAACTTGTATCTTTAGCACTAATTGGACCGTGTCAATATTTCCTGACAATTTATGCGATCTCTGGCCGAGTTATTTTACTACTTGTACTACTTGTGGCTGGCATCGAACCTGCTTTGCTTAAGTTGCTTGTCGCATTGAACCTGCTTTGCTTAAGTTGCTTGTCTATCATCAAAACATATCAACTTGTAGAATTAGGATTCTATCAAATTCCCCCTTTTTGATGAAGACAAACCTGTGTAATGCAACTCATATATCTTCCCCCTTTTGACAAATCAAAAAGAGTCCAACAACCATCATCCATAGCAACAAAACCAATTAACATCCATAGCAGCAATAAAAGCTCAGCCAGTTGAGCATAATAAAATGTTCTGGCAACAAAACAAAGAGTAACAACACATAGTTTAACCAACTAAGAGAACCAGTTTCAAACAAAATGCTTTTTCAATGTGAAGGTTGACCAGGCTTAGTTGAAGCAGAAGCTAGCATATCCAGAACTCTGTCAACTCTTGCATTGTTAGCAAGTTGCTGCTGCACCATCTGATCCTTCAACCTGTGAATTTCAGCTTTTGAAGTGTCAAGTTCAGCACGTAACTTCTGGTTTTCTGACTCAAGAGTGGCATACTTTTCTTCAGCCACTTTAAGTTCCCTGAGTAACTGAGCAACAGGACCAGATGTACGTGGAGACGCAGTTGCAACCTGTTCCGACTCCATGGGAATGCCACAATCAGCAAGGATGGTTTGAGTGAACATATCTGCACGAGTCAAAATTCTGCCTTCTCCCAATGGTACTTCAAATGCATCAAACACTCTAGTCAACAGGTTTCCAAAAGCTAGCTGATGAGAACCTAGCTTAGGATCCACAATTCTAGCAAGATGTTTGATAAACAATGTGGGCCAATCAATGCGTTCTTTGCACTCAAGTGCATTCATAAGTCCCATGTCTCTTATGGAGGCAATGTGACGTTGGTGACCTCTAGGCAGTATCACCTTATGAACTATCTCGAAAAGAAGCTTATGCAAAGATCTCATAATTCCCTTTAAAACAGTTTGAGCCCTAGAATTGACTCTACCTTGAGAGAATTTGGCTGGTAGGCTAGAATATTCATCAAAACCCCAATTGTACTCATTTATCCCCACAGATGGTATATGCAAGATTTCCCCAAGTTTGGTTGCATCAAACACAATGTCAACCCCCTTTACACTAGACGACACCACATCTCCTTCTAAGATTACCAAGTTCGTATAGAACTCTACCACTTCCTTTTCATAAATCAAACTAGGTTCAAGGAATAACTCCTCCCACCCCTGAAACCTCAGTAGTTCACAAACCTGCTTCACTATATCCATTGAAAGTATATCAGGGTGAAAGATTCTACCCCTAAGCACTGATTTGGTTTGGAAGTACTTTTTCCTTCCCACTTTGAGAAATTTATCTGTATTTTTCTTTGCAAATTTTGATTTTGATTGAGGAGTTGCAGAGTGTTTACCCTCAGACACATTATCAGATTCAGAATCAAGATTCATGGGAGAGACGGATGAATGAACAGGAGACTTACCCAATCGTCGACGCTTCACACCAGAAGTTGTATCATCAGTTGGTTTGACCACGTTCGCACTCCTTGTTACTGGCCTGTGTGGGCGAACCTGTTTAACTGCAATGTGCTTTCTTGGCCGCCTTGGTTTTTTCGGGTGAAGGGTACTTAAAAGAATATCATCATTGAGTGGAGATGGTGGTGGATTTTGTGTAGTGGTTTTGTGAGATGGGGAAGAAGGGGGGTTATTTGGAACAGTGGTTGTGGGAGTTTCTGGGTTTGGTGATAATGGGGTTTCGTTGACTGGGGATAGAGGGGTTTCTTGGACTGGGGATAGAGGAGTTTCTTGGACTGGGGATAGAGGGGTTTCTTGGACTGGTGATGATGAAGATTCTATGATGGGTGGTGGTGAAGATTCGGCACCTACAGGTGGAGATGCTTCTTTAACTGGTGGTTGTGGAGATTGAGCTTTTGGTGATGGAGATGTAGATGGATCTGATTTGGGTGTAGATGGTTTAGTGGGGAGATGGCTTTCTTGCACAGCATCAACAACTGGGTTCTCTTCCCCCTGAGAAAATGCGCTATCAGACGAGCTTTCGTCATCAGAGTAGGCAACTAGTGGATTAACCATGGTGATGGAAGAGATTTTGTTTTCTTGTTTTTCTGAAGGATGAAGATGAGAGAAAGTTGGTTGCTTGTTTAGAGAGAGTGCTTTATTGGGAACGGTTTTGATGTTGTATTCGAGGGGTTTGAGTAATTATGGGGGATTTACATCGAGGGGACGTGTGCTCTGACGGTTGCACCTGCTTTTCAGAGACATGACATAGGAGAGAGAAGATGGAATTATTTCCCCCCTTTTTTCTTTTTTTTTTTTATTTTTGACAGCTAGGTGTAACGCAGTTGTATAACCAACTTGACTGAACCTGGTTCATATCTCCTTAGAACTTGGTTGGACAGAATTCAATCTAAAAAGATGAGCCCTAACTCAAGTCTATTTTTCTGAAATGACTCTCTTCCTAGTGCCTTGGTGAAAATATCAGCAACTTGATCCTCAGTTTTGCAGAACTCCATTACTATGTTTCCTTTTTCAACATTATCACGAAGAAAGTGATGTCTAACATCTATGTGTTTGGTGCGTTTGTGTTGAACTGGGTTTTTGGCCATGTTCATAGCACTTGTGTTGTCACATAGAATAGGAATACAACCTGTTTCTATACCAAAGTCTTTAAGCTGCTGTTTTATCCAAAGAAGTTGGGCACAACATGAAGCAGCTGCAACATACTCAGCCTCTGCAGTAGATAGAGCCACTGAATTTTGTTTTCTAGTTGCCCAAGATATTAAACATGGTCCTAAAAAGTGTGCCATCCCAGAGGTACTTTTTCTATCAACCATATGTCCTGCATAATCTGCGTCAGCAAATCCCTTTAGATCAAAAGAGTCACCAGTTGGATACCAGAGAACCAGGTTCATTGTGCCTTTTAAATATCTCAAGATTCTTTTGACAGCTTTTAGATGTGATTCCTTGGGACAGGACTGAAACCTTGCACATAGACCAACACTAAACACTATATCAGGTCTACTGGCAGTGAGGTATAGGAGTGATCCAATCATACCTCTATATCTAGTGTCATTGACTGGTGAACCTGGTTCATCTTTATCAAGCTTTGTTGTTGTCCCAATGGGTGTGTCATTTGACTTAGCTTCATTCATATCATACTTCTTCAGTAATTCTTTGATGTACTTTTGTTGATGAATTGATGTTCCAACTGGAGTTTGCTTAATTTGGAGTCCCAAAAAGAAGTTTAACTCTCCCATCATACTCATCTCAAACTCACTATTCATTAGTTGAGCAAATTCTACTCCCAGTGAGTCATTGGTTCCCCCAAATATGATGTCATCTACATACACTTGTACTATGAACAGATCTTTACCTTGTTTTCGAAGAAACAATGTATTATCAATTTTTCCTCTTGTATATCCATGTGTGAGAAGAAAAGTGGATAATCGATCATACCATGCTCTAGGTGCTTGTTTTAGCCCATAGAGTGCTTTGTCCAGTTTATATACATGATCAGGATACATGGTGTTCTCAAAACCTGGGGGTTGTTTTACATACACCTCTTCTTGCAGATAACCATTTAAGAAGGCACTTTTGACATCCATTTGGTAGAGTTTGAACTCCATGTGAGCAGCATATGCGACCAATATTCTGATTGCCTCAATTCTTGCTACTGGTGCAAAGGTTTCATCATAGTCTATACCTTCTTCTTGGTTGTATCCCTGTACAACTAGCCTAGCTTTGTTGCGCACTATTTGTCCTTGCTCATCGAGCTTGTTTCTAAACACCCACCTAGTTCCTATTACCGTCCTGTTTTGAGGTTTTGGAACCAGGTTCCATACTCTGCTTCTTTCAAACTGGTTGAGTTCTTCTTGCATGGCACTAATCCAATCAGAGTCTAGAAGTGCTTCCTTTATATTTTTAGGCTCAATCAGGGACACATAGGCAGAGAATGCACACATGCTACGTAATTTGGATCTTGTAGAGATGCCTGAGTCAAGAGGAGTAAGAATGTTTTGCAAAGGGTGAGAACTTTGATGTTTCCAACTGTGAGTTGGAATACTTACTGACTCTTGAGGTGCAGACGAACCAGTTTCATTAGTAGGCTTATCCCCTATTTCAGATGTTTTATCAGAGGGTATAGATTCTTTTTCCCATATTCTTGGTTCTGATGGCTTGGAGCAGGTTCCCTCATTCTGTTCATCCTCTGAATTTCCTTCAACCTCACTGCTATTTTCATTAAAGACAACATGGACACTTTCTTCTACACGGTTTGTTCTTTTATTCAATACCTTGTAGGCCTTGCTTTGTGATGAGTAGCCTAGAAAAATTCCTTCATCACTCTTGGCATCAAATTTTCCCAAATTGTCTTTGTCATTGTTGTGTATAAAGCATACACACCCAAAGGCTCTAAGATGTGCTAAATTTGGTTTTCTTCCTTTTAGCAGCTCATATGGTGTTTTGTTTAACACTGATCTGATCATACATCTATTTATTAGATAGCATCCTGTGTTCACTGCTTCAGCCCAATAGAATTTTGGAAGTTTGCTTGAGATTAACATTGTTCTTGCAATATCTTCCAGTGTTCTATTTTTCCTCTCAACAACACCATTTTGTTGTGGTGTTCTAGGTGCTGAGAAGTTATGCTCAATCCCATTTGTAGTACAAAATTGTAGGAATTGTGAGTTCTCAAACTCCAGCCCATGATCAGATCTGATGCTGATTATTTCTTTGTTGAATTTCTTCTGAACCAGCTTTGCAAAGATTTCAAACATAGTGAATGTCTCATCCTTTGTTGCAAGAAACAATGTCCAAGTGAATCTTGAGTAGTCATCAACTATTACAAACACATATCTTTTTCCACCCCTGCTTTGTACACGCATTGGTCCACACAAATCCATGTGAAGCAGTTCTAGTGGCTTGGTAGTACTTACTGTCAACTTTGGTTTGAAGGATGACCTAACCTGTTTTCCTTGAATGCAGGTTCCACATACTTGGTTGTCCCTGAAACTTTTGGTTGGCAGTCCCCTAACCAGGTCTTTAGATATGAGCTTGTTTATAGTTGTCATGCTAATGTGTCCCATTCTTTTGTGCCATAGCATAGAGCAATCAGAGACTGCACTTAGACATTTAAGAGTATCTTCCTTGGTATTAACAAGCTTGGCTTTGTACACATTCTTGTGTCTCTTTCCTAGTAGAACCAGGTTCCCAGTAGCTGAGTTTGTTACTCTGCATTCTTTTTCTGTAAAGAGAACTTTGTTTCCTTTATCACATATTTGAGATACGCTTAATAGATTATGCTGTAGGCCATTCACATAATAAACGTTCTCAATTGCATGAGTATCCATTGATCCAACCTTTCCAATTCCCTGAATTTCACCACTTTTTCCATTACCAAAGGCAACGTTTCCTCCTTTGATGTTCTTGAGTGAAAGGAAGCTTCTTTTATCTCCAGTCATGTGTCTGGAACATGCACTATCCAAGTACCATTGTTGTTGCTTCCTCTTCACTGATCCCTGCAGTTTAATTTTGGGGGTTAGATTTTGGTACCCAAATCCACTTTGATTTATACTTAGAGAATGGATGGATAAGATTTCTTCTAGCCCATCTAGGAAGAGATTTGACTTTAGGAACTTGTTTTTGCTCATTGGTTTTCTCATGATGAGGTTTTCTCAAAGATTTCAAGTTTTTGTTATGAGCAGTTAGTTTTCTTTGACAATCATGACTTTTATGCCCTACCATCCCACAGTGCATGCACAGACAATCTATGTTGGGATTTTTTACTTGAAAGCTGGTTCTATCAAAGCCTATCCCATGTCTTTCAGATGTGCGTTTCTTGTGAATGTTGTCAAGCAGTATGGAGGACCTGGTCCATCTCATTCCATTTTCTGCTTCAGTTTTAGTCACAAGAAGCTCTTTGGAGAGTGCTTCATTCCTTTTGGTTACCAAGTCTAGGTTTTTACTTAGTTCAGTATTCTTAGATAAAAGATGAAGATTTTGTTTTTCAAGAATCTTGTTTTCTTCTCTTAGAGATGCATAGTCTTCCATTATCAAATCCCTTTTTGATTCTATGGTTTTATATGCATCAATGAGAGTGTAGAGTAAAGATTCTAGCTGCCTTTTTGAGTATGAGTTTAGATTGTCTTGTATGTGATGAAGACTAACCTTTTCATTCATATCTTCTTCTTCTTTATCCTCTTCAGAATCAGAACCAACCATGAGTACTAGTATGGTTTCTTGTGATCTGCAGGTTTCCTTTTCTTCCTTGTTTCCACTGCTGCAAGAGCAAGAAAGTCATAATCATCTTCTTGTTCTAGTGAAAGAAGGGACTTGTTTTCTGTCTCATCACCCTCAGACTCTTCATCGGATGAATTTCCCATTGCTGCAAAGGCCCTCTTCATTGAAATATCTGCCTCTTGAGTTGTCATTCTTCTGTTTGAGGGGACAAACTTATCCTTTTTGATGTCTTTGCCCTTCTCAAAGTTTGCCTTTTTCTGCTCTAAGGCCCAAAGTGGACAGAACTTGATAAAGTGATCTGGGCTCCCACACTTATGACAAACCT
>NC_028637.1:69698374-69747524 GCF_001406875.1 Solanum pennellii | reverse complement strand
GCTTGCGGGAGGGGGGGAGGTAGTGAGGAGTGACGGCAGGAGCGGACCCACCCTATACCATCGGGGTGCACGTGCACCCGGTAACTTTCCAAAAAAATCATATGTATATATGTATATCTATTTTGAAAAACTAATAGAAAGTAAAATATATTCAACAGTGCACCCATAAAAAACATAGAAGTGCTCTGGACAATTGGTAGAAGGGAGAGATACCACCCTCTAGACCAGGGTTTGTGGGTGGGTGGGTGAGTTGGGGGCTTGCGGGAGGGGGGGAGGTAGTGAGGAGTGACGGCAGGAGCGGACCCACCCTATACCATCGGGGTGCACGTGCACCCGGTAACTTTCCAAAAAAATCATATGTATATATGTATATCTATTTTGAAAAACTAATAGAAAGTAAAATATATTCAACAGTGCACCCATAAAAAACATAGAAGTGCTCTGGACAATTGGTAGAAGGGAGAGATACCACCCTCTAGACCAGGGTTTGTGGGTGGGTGGGTGAGTTGGGGGCTTGCGGGAGGGGGGGAGGTAGTGAGGAGTGACGGCAGGAGCGGACCCACCCTATACCATCGGGGTGCACGTGCACCCGGTAACTTTCCAAAAAAATCATATGTATATATGTATATCTATTTTGAAAAACTAATAGAAAGTAAAATATATTCAACAGTGCACCCATAAAAAACATAGAAGTGCTCTGGACAAATGGTAGAAGGGAGAGATACCACCCTCTAGACCAGGGTTTGGATCCCACTTAAAACTATTTTTATTTTAAAGCTTAAACTTTATATTTGAGCTATATTTATATAGGTGTGTACAGAGGGAGTATATACATTGTTGATGAAAAAAACACAGAAATTTTGTGCAAATTAAAAAGGTGACATATAAAATAGGATAGACTGAGTAAAAAATAACTAATTATTATTGACAAGTGAATCTCTATAAAATTTAATTAGTTACATATATTAAAGTCGGATCCGGCTCCTCTTTATTTCTCTTCTCTCCATTTTCCCCAAGTTCCTATTTGGATTAATGACACATGTCATATGTTAAAATAAATGGTTAAGATTTAATTTATCAAAGTAAACCTCTAACCATGATTTAGATAATAAATATATTATATATCAAGTATTAAAATTATTGTAATCTCACAATCTTAGCAACATATTGTTTTGTCCATAAATATAGGTAAAGAAAGTTTTCTTCCTATTATTTCTTTTTACGTAGGATTTTTTTAAATTTTTATTTTATATAATATTTTTTTATTAATTAGAAGAATAATTAACTGAATAGAAGTATAGAAAAGATTATAATAAAAATATTATATAAAATAAAAATAAAAAAAAGATCCTACGTAAAAAAAATAGAAAGAAAACTTTTTTTACATAAATAATATGCACAAAATAATATGTTGCTAAGATTGTGAGATTATAATAATTTTGATACTTGAGATATAATATATTTATTAACTAAATCATGGTTAGAGGTTTACTTTGAAAAATTTAATCTTAAACCATTTATTTTAACCTATGACATGTATCATTAATTCAAATAAAAACTTGGGGAAAATAAAGAGAAGAGAAATGGAGAGGAACCGGATCCAATAAAGTCACCAAGCATTGATAACAATATGACATAAGTACATTGTTGATGAAAAAACACACAGAAATTCTGATAGAAAGAGTTTTAATATACAAATTAATCTCAAATACTCACATTCACTTTAGCTATTATTAGCATTTAACAGGATTCCAAATTAAAATATTTGAACTATGTTTATATAGGTGTGCATCCAAAACCTTAAAATTTTAGATTTGTCTCTGAGTGAAGGTAGGGTAAAAAACAAAAAAAAGATTGAAATTGAAAAATATTTTTTAAAATAAACTTTCAATTTATTTTTTCAACAAAAAATTTGATTTTTTCAAAAAAGATTGTTGATTGAAGTTGAGAAAAGTTTTGAAAAATGTCTTAATTTTTGAAGAAAAATGAGTTGGATTTGGAAATTTCCTTAGACCATATGCCTTTTTTGACTTAACTCTAAGAGATAACACATTTCTTTTTAATATATATTTCTTCAACAAACCTTGAGTGGCCTCTTTAATTTCTATCTGCTATGGTTATTACTGCGTGTTGAAAGAGTGTGATCATCTTGAGCTGTTAATATGTGTTAGCCTAGTTTATTTGGATAAATTTATACAAATTTTGATATTTTACAGGCTAGGTTGTGTTAACTTATTTTTTGTGTGTGTGAGAAAATAGTTGGCTCAATCCACAAGTAAGTGGGCTACAGACTTGTCGGGTTAGTCTTTTTTTTTTAAAAAAATATTATTTTATAATTATTAAATTCAATTATAAATTATAATTTAAAAATATTATCATAAGTATCAAATAAATAATATCACATATCTTAATGTTTTACTTGTTAATCAAATGTACAAATAAAATTATCTTTATAATATTTATTAAGTTTTTTTTTCCAAGTAAAAGTATAAATATCTAAATAGAAATATTAACCTAACTGTTTTGAGTTTGGATCTCTTTAGTTTTAAATTTAATATTATATTATATTTTTTGATTAATTTTTATTGTCTCACAGGCCGACCCTACTGATATTTCTCAAGCTCCAGAAATCAACAAACTTATTCAGACCGGACTAAAAAGTTCTTTTTTAAAATGAGTTCCAAAAATCTTAACCCAACCTTATTAAATTTCAAGTTAGGTCGGACCTAGCCCATATTGACGATTTTATGACCATCTCCTCTTATAAAAAAATAATGATTAGATAAAACACATTTTTATTTATTTAGTTACATCTTTAGACAAAATTTACATGTTTTAAAACAAGTTAGGAAGGAAAAATTAGGAGCAAGGTATGTACTTTGTATGCTCTATAAGTAGTTCATATTAGGAGAAGGAGAAGGAAAGTACAACTGTATTATTTTAATGAGTGTACCATGTTGATTTTTCTCTCTTTTAAATCATTGGGTACACTGCATCTGTATATATTATACTTATTACAATAAAAATAATTATTAGCGATATTTAATTTCTAATTGTCGCTAAATATGTATTTTTAATGATAATTGTCACTCTTTGTATATGTCCCTAAAACTTTTAGTGATATTGGTTCTAATGATACTCAACTAATGTCAGTAAATATTTTAGCACTCTTTATTAGTGTTAATATTTAATGCCGCTAAAAGTTTTTTTTTTTTTTATAGTGATAGAAGTATTGGGTATATATACTCCTTTCTTTCTACTTTATTATATAACTTTTAAATTCATATTGATATATTGTTTTGAATATAGATGGAAGCTTAAAGGAATTGGAGGAATCATCAGAAGGGACAATGGTGACACAGAATCAAGCAAGGTATGCTTTTAATACTGTTATTATCAAAAGTGAATGTTGTAAAATGAAAATATTTATCAACAAAAGATGCAGAATGAAAGTTGTAGAACCTAATATTGTATATTGTTTAGTGGACTTTTAATGTAAGGAAAATTGAAGAAGCTAACAAAGTACAGAGTGGAGGAAATAAAGGATTATAAATTGAAGAAGCTAATAAAGTGAATTTACTTATAGAATACTTACTGAAAAAATATTTGCGTTTGAAGACGTTGATAAACATTTCGATGGGTTTACTCCAACAGTACTCTTGCAGAACACTAATTTGGGTGGAAATCTCTGAAAAAATGAAACATTAATTATAGATGTATTTTGCTCCTTCCGTCCAATAATACTATTTTGAGATGTTTAAAAATACTTATCCACTTTATTGAATCAAGGGATAATTTATACTTAGTTCCTAATTTTTCCTTATTATTAACTATAGTCATTTGTCTATTACATTATTCAAAAACATTGTACTTATTCTATTCGAGGAATGATATAGTAAAACTAACATTCTATTTATAATTTATTTAAAAAGTTTGCAAAGTCAATTATAGACATGTATTGTCGAATAGAAGGAGAATATAAGATGAATGATTATTAAGGATTCTACATATAGCTACGCGTACACGCGCAACACGTGCTGAAAAACTAGTACTACTAAAAGTGGAAACAAAATAGTTGAAACATCAAAATCATATGTATAAGGGTTAAGTTATACGAAACCCCTTAAAGTTGTTTGCATATTTCACTTGAACATCTCAATTGACCCTTCTACCAATTGAACACTTTTATTGTTCAAAATTAGTACCTATTAGACACTTTCCGCTGACATGTCAAAGAATATGAAATACAGATTTAGTGAACGTGTGGAGGGATATTTTAGTTTTTATTATTTTTTTAATCTCTTTCTTCATCTTTCTTTGTCTCTTTCTTCTTCTTTTTTTCAAAGCCGTAACTCTTCCAACACCACCACCATCCCGCCATTGCCCCGCCGCCTCCCCCACCATTATCTACTCTTCTCTTCAGCCATCTCCATCTCTCTTATCATTGTCGAATTCATCTGAAGAACACCATCACATTTCCTCCATTTTCCTAAAATTTGGCAGTCATTATCATCTTTATTCACCGGGTAAAGATGGTACCCACACTATCACTACTCTATTCCTCCCTCCATCCCTCCCTTTGTTCTTCCTGAATAATAAATATCTAAACCCAAATGTATCATATTTTTTTAAAAACAGATCTGAAAAAATTAATAGTTGAATTAAGAGGTAGGACGACGATGACAGTGAGTGGACGGGCATAATATGAATAAAGGAGCTGCACATTTTTCACCCCTTGACCTTGATGATGCTTTGAACCTGCTCAAAGATTCATTGATTATAAATCTCTCTATACTCCATTAATATATGATTGAAGTTGTGAATGAGTAAAATTCTTTAGCTCAACACAGTGAACGAATTGAAGGTCTTTCATGGTTTCAAAATAGATTTTCCTTTTCTTTTTTTTTCAAAATTCCACATGTATGTCGTTAATTTGCCACGTCATCACGAGTATATTACACACATATAACACTTTTACGTGATTGTCAAAAAAGTATTCAAATAATTCAAATTCGAATGGATAAAAGGATTTAGTAGGTACCAATCTTAATTGAGGTGTTCAAATGAAATATGCAAACAACTCTATATGACTTAAGCCTATATATAGGCCAAATACATACGCAGGTCTCTAAAGTTGTTCGCGCTTTTCCCCCAGGTACCTTAACTAACCAAGATTCCTATTAAATCCTTTAACCCCCTATAATTTGATCCTTTTAAATATTCTTGGCTGATGTGGAGCCAAACGTGATCTCACGTCCTTTAAGCGCGTGCAGACTCTTTAAAAGCGCTGATGTGGATCTTGAACCACCCACCAACGATCTTCTTCCCCCTTTTAACCCTAATTTCTCCCATTCTTCCATTATTTCTCCTCTTTTGTTTCTCTTCATCATTATTTCTCCTCTTTACCTCATTACATTATATCTCTTTTTCATTGATTTCTTCTTAATCATTAAGTTCCAATGTCGAATTTATCTTCTTCATCGATTTCTTCTTCTTCAACTGCGAAAATCGTCTGCAATCTTCTGCAATTCCTTCAACAAAACACTCAAAATCACTTTAAAATCTAAGAATTTCAGCTGTAAAAGTCATTGAAAGGGAGAGATTCTTAGGGTTTTCTCGTTTAGAAACGGGTTAGAAGTAATTTGGGGGGAAATTGATTTTTAGGTTTGATGACTTAATATGTGGCACTGACGTGTAATTGGGTTGGAGTGTATTGGTCAAAATTTCCACGTGGGGAAGGTTCATCTCACGCGCCTAATTACCAAAAATAATTTATTGAAATTTGGCTCCAAATAAGCCAAGAATATTTAAAAGGATCAAATTATAGGGGGTTAAAGGATTTAATAGGAATCTTAGTTAGTTGAGATACCTGGGGAAAAAACGCGAACAATTTTAGGGACCTACGTATGTATTTGGCCCTATATATAATATCATCATCATCATATTATGCTAAAAAGCAAACAACTCTATATGACTTAAGCCTATATATAATATCATCATCATCATATTATGCTAAAAGTATTACCATTGACCCTTTCGCTAAATACAAATATTATAAAATAACTATTTATTAAATATTAAAAAACACTAATATTATAAGTAATATTTATGGATATAAATATAAATACTCATTAATTATAGCTCTATTTAAAATTACTTTTACATCCCATTATATCATAAAAAGCTGTATATATTCAGAATGAATAATCGAGAAATGTAACTTTCATTATTTTAGAGAAGTTATACAAATTTTATTTATTGTTGCACCTTGTAGGCATTACGTCTATTGGAATAACACCTCTTAGAAATTGATCGTCTTTTTATTCTCTAATAAATGCAAGGTTTGATTGTCATTTAACCCATATACTAAATTAAAACATTATAAATTTTTAATTAATTAAATATTAAATAATAATTATATCTTATTATATTAAAATATTAAATGTGGAAAAATGGTACGTCAAAAGTTGAAAGAGGAAAATAACCATAGAAAGCTGCTACACATTTTCACCCTTTTAAAAATTAAATTAGTTCCATCAAAAACTTTTTTGATATTATTTTCATTTCTCTCCTTGAATATACTAAACACCATTTGTATATATATATATATATCAAACACACGTGACACCCTTTTATGAGAGTAATTTTTTTTTTCATTTTAAAATTAAATTGATATGTTTTTGAACACTCACTAATACAATGAAGAGCCCAATGTAGGAAATCATAATAAATATTTAGATTCTACCATATGTTTCCTACCAAGAAATTTTGTATAAATGCACATATTTTTTATTTCAAGATTAAAGTATATTTTTGTTCTTTCCTTATTGATTATGCTGTTATTCTTTTCAGATTGAACAAGTTCTCAAATTGAAAACAAAAAAAAAAGAAAAAAAAAAGAATGAAGACCATTTTGACTAATCTTTTTCTATTATTCATTTATTTATTATTATACTTTTTGATTTGTTTTAAACATTCACCTTCATGACTCATATCTAACGATCTATTGAATTGCTATATTTTAATATTCATAAATTTCATACTTTTGATATTTATAACCTTCAAATATTTATTTTGAAACTTTAAGATATCTTTTTATATTTCAACATTTTTATCTGTATAATTCATTTTTTAATTTCATGAGACCCCTACCCAAGGTCATCCTTTTCATTCTACAATCAAAGCAATGAAGCACTTATATAATTATTGTGATACTTGATTCATAATTTAGTTTGACTCGATGAAGAAGACGCTTCTATTCAATTGGTCATGGAAGAACTTGTCGACAAGAATTTGAAAAATTATGTAATTTTTCCCTCTATATTGTTATGCTTAAAGTCTTAAAAATGATGTGTATGTTATATTTTTTTCTATGATTACTAAATGTGTTTTCTTAATATTGGACTTCTTTTATTTAATTTTTTATGAATCTATTTATCAGTTTCAACTAATATTATTTTTGACCTCCAGATGTTATGTGTAACTCATTGCACATGTTCTAATAATATTATTACTTTAAAATGTTTTTACACTAATTAATATGGAATACATGACAGAGAAAGTGGTTAAGATAATATTGATGTACCCAAAACCTTCAAATCTCTCTCTATATGTGTGTGTATTACAAACACATTTTGGGTATGAAGCTAATCGATGGAAAATGTTTTTACAAGCAAACCAAAAAGAAACAACAAGAAAATAGAAGACTACCCTATACAATAAAATTGAAAAACTCTGCTTTGTTCAAATTATAAAGCTCTTCTATTCAATATTTAACCCTCTTAAAAAGTGAAACTTAGAAAAGTAATTGCTGAATTGTGAGTATGAACTATTGAGGGAAAAAAGTTTTCCCAAGCAAAAGAAAATAAAAAGACTCCCCAATAAAATAAAATAAAACTTCATTCCATTCTAATTTATATAGCACCTCGGCCACCCGTTTAGCTATGAAAATTGTGAAATTTGTTAGAAAATATTTTAAAGTGAAAAATTATATTTAAAAATTGAACGAGTTGGAAATTCGGGAGAAGCAACACTCTTAGTCACTCTAATTCATTCTTGAAGACAAGTAGGGAAATTGAATTTTTTACTTCACTTTTATTTGCTTTCTCAATTAAATGATTCTCTCTGAAGAGAAGTGGACTTCTACCAACTTGACTTACATTTTTCCTTAAGAATTATATCTAGATAGTCATATATCTAATTTAATGCATGTTTCATCACTTAATTCTATTCTATAGAACTTGACTTAAATTTTTCCTTAAGAATTATATCTAGATAATCATATACCTAATTTAGTGCATGTACCATCACTTAATTCTATTCTTTCCCATTTTTATTAGAGATTTATTAAACCATACATGTATCCTCGAGTTCCAAGTAACCAACAACTAGGAGATGTCATCCTTCCCATTCCATCTTAGCATAATGATAGAACAAGATCCAGATGGTTTCATTCTTCCTCCCAAATGTGAGCTACCCAGCCTTGAAGGCTCGAAACTTAAGATATGACTTAAAAATTGTAAGAGGAATTTTAACCTGTATAGAACAACTGAGAATGAAAAATTAGAGGCCAATGCTCTTTACTTGTATGGTTTAGCTAAAACATGGTACCATTCATTAGTTTTGAGTAGGGGTATGGTGACTTGGACCGAATTCAAAGAGGAGTTATGTGATAGATTTGCTGCGGAACACTTAGATGATATAATGGATGAATATAAATGGCTGGAACAAACTTAATCTTTGGATATGTTTTCTAGGCAAATTTGAAGATCTTAAGGCTCACATGTTGGTGAGAAATCAACCTCTTGTTGAGTCTCATTTTATTTCCAGTTTTATGGGGTGTGGGGGATGGGTATAAAAGAAAATATCAGGTTTGATATAAAGATTTTAAAGTTCAAATCTTTTATATTTTATATTGAGCAAGCTAGAATACAAGAGAGGGCTATTTAAGCTACCTTGTAGAAGAACAAAAATACCTTTAAACATGTTATAAATGCAGTTGTTGTTATTGGAACTAGTATGTTGACAACTAGGACTACTACTTACAAGTTGAGCCTTGATATTTATGAATAAAGGAGGAACAATCACTTGTTTTTAAATATACCTGACCATCAATGCAAGAAAAACAACTAAACTGTGGAATAGGAGAACTTGAACCTAAACGGGAAGAAAAAGAGGCTAATGAAGAGGTTGAGGATATCAATCAGTAGATAATCATTGAAGGTGATATAGAACAAGAGATATAAGAAGTTGTTTGTCTAAGTGCACTCTCAGGCAGCCATACGAGGGTAAACACTATTTTTGTTAAGGGACGTGAAGAATAGGAATCTGGCCATACTCATAGACTCTATAAGCACGTACAAATTCATTGATGATGATAATGTTAAAGAGACTGGTCACAAAATGAGCTAATGTCCTGTTACAATTGGAGAGCAACCCCTAGTCGTAACCGACGTCTTCATCCTTGAAGAGGCCTTGGACAAGCCCTTAGCATTCATCATTGCATCATAGACAGAATAAAAAGTGAAAAAATTAAAAATTTTCATTTGAAGTTCAACTTTACTTCACATATATCGAAAATAAAACTAACTTGTCTCACATCGCCATCTAAAACATAAGAGTACGAAAAGTTGGGACTTAACTCTTACATCGTTACAAGTCTTATAAAATGAATACAACATAGTCCTTGAAATAGGAGAAATAAAACAATGTCTTTCAACATAGGCAAAATAATAAAGCTAGAATTATAGGATTTTGTCTTCCGACTTGAGGACTCACCAACTTGGGAAACAATCCAAGATTCTTGAGAAAATGGCCTTAAATCACCTCAATGGCCCGAAACTACATTTATGTAGAAATAGAAGATATCGGTTAGTACAAACCACATGTACTAAGTATGGAAACCTATGCAAGTAAAACATTTGAAAACATGCACAAAGAGACATTTTGTTATAAGCATGCTAAGTTCACTTTAAAAGCATTTATGCACATTCCAAGAACCATATACAAAACCATATCACCCCAACAAGACATATTCATGATTAAAGATTACCATCATAATAGAACCATAGTCAATGTTTCATATTTAGAGTCCACTTCATCAATACATCCTATACCTTACTCATGACCCCAATCCAAGTATACTAGTGCAATGTGTATGTGAAGCCCCATAATTCCACATAAACCAAGTAAACTAACAAAGAGATCATAAGCATTGTATTTTTCCTCATACATCATCATAACAAGTGTAGTCAATATCATGCATAACAATTTAGACCAACATCATGTATATCAAGTGAAAATGAACATCATTCATATCATATGTACATAAAGAACCCTCCCTAGAATTCTCCTCAAGGTCCACTTGTGCAATGTATAGTTTAAGTCCAATACCCTTACCTACACTAAGTGACACCTCTTAAGTAGTCCTAATTAGTGTTCATCTTCTTACTTTCATTAGTTCATTTTAGCATTCGGGAAACTTCGCCACAACCAACATAGACCATGTGAGCTACATGTAATTCGGTGTCATCCCCTGACACCGAAAGGAGGGTGCCCTACTTGCCAAGGTATGACATAAACATTCATATAGCATCTAGGTGGATCCACTAGCTAAGGTTTCCTATGGGGGAACATAGTTAAGAAACTAGTAGGTTGTTACTAGAAACCCTCTTTATGCTAATTAGCATTGTAGTTTCCACCTCATGATAATATCGGGTAAACCTATCTTCCTTTTTGAAGAACACCTGTCAATGTCAAGTTCACTCGATTCAAAGCTAAATTCCCTTTTTGAAGTATATTTAATTCTTCCTTAACTTTAATTCATAACATAGGTCTTAAGAGTTTAAACCCTCATATAGCATGTTCATAACTCATAGGCTTTAGGATGAGAAAGCCCTTTCATCACAAACCCAACATCATGTGAGATCATTACTTCATAACATAGTCATAAGATGTACATGAGAATTACCTTCAATCCCTCATATTAGCACGTCTATCATCCTCTCACAACCATCATATTCATAGCATGATCATACATTCATAATTTTATCATCCATACTTCAATTAATCAACATTACCAAAGATAGACCAACAACACTATAATAGATTGTTCATGACCTTGAAGATCTTACCAATGGCCTCCAAAAAAACCCCTTTCAAGACTTCATCCCAAATCCATGATATATACCCACCAAATCAATTATCATCATCATACAATAGTCAATTATACAAGAACATACTTAATTACGTCACCTCTAATCATTAATCAACATTATTCAAGAGTCATAGTTAAGATAAGAGGAACATTAATGAGTTCTTAAGGAATTAGGTCAAAGCCCAAACAATACATGACATAAGGATGCATTAATAACATAATTAACACCAATATAACAATTGATATATTCATCATCTTCATTCAATTCACCAAACAAGATCCAAGAGTTATGAGATTGGGGAAGAACATGGGTCCAAGGGAAATTCAAGTTAACAACAACAATTAACCATTATTATACACCTAAGCAACCCTAAGTAATCATAACTCATCATAATAGATTCATAAATTTTGTTTTTCAAAGAAGACCCATGTGTAGAGAAAAACCCTTGATTTGAGAGATTTTGAAAACATCTTTGAAGGAACTTGGGGAAAGAAATCCTAAGAGTGAAAGAATCCATACCTTAATGAAGACTTAGCCACAAAATTGAGTAAAAAATTGGAGAATTGATCTTCTTCTTGAAGCTTCAATGTCCTTCAATGGAGGTTTGGGTAGAGAGAGAATTTTGAGAGAGGTGAGAGCAATTGGGTTTTCAATTTGGGGATTTGTTTTGGATGGGTAAAAGTGGGGTAAAACTAACTTAATATCAATATATACCCATCCCCTAAAATATACAAAACACCCCTCACTTAGTTTGACCTTTTAATTAAGTCAAACTTGACTTTTATTTTCAGAATTTTCATCACGGAACAAGTTTGCATCACAGAGATGTTCCCCCAAGTTTTTGAAAATAAATTTTAGGATAGTAGAGTCCGCGGTACATCCACGACGCGGACCAACATTTGGGATTCGGTGGATTCAGTCCGCGATGCGTACATGCTCCCTCCATGCACAAGACTTGCTACCTTGGGCAACTTATTGGCCAAATGTTTGGGTCCTCCTCAAGGACCCCTAGGGTGGTCCTTGGGGGTCGCACCTGGACATTTTGATCCTAAAAACATTATTTTACTTATTTAAAGTGTTTTTACAAATTTTACCCCTTCATAAGACAATCCCAAACCTTCACAAGACCTAAGAACACCTACTAGTTTAGTTTCACTAGTTTCCGGACGTCATGGTTGCTTATTGACTTTTAGGCTCCAATACTTCTAAACTAAGTTGATTACGTTAGTCTAGGTCTGGAAAAACTATTTTAATCATTTTTCATTAGGTGAGGCTCTAGCCTAGGCCATTGGATTTCTAAGGCATAACATGTCCTCCGGTAAGAGTGACAGTTTCTGACAAAAACTATGTCATGTGCACTTCACATTGAGTATTTTTGGAAGATGAAGGACAGTCCCCACTAAGGAATTGCCAATTATTCCTTTGGGAGGATGTGAAGTACTTGGTAATGATTGAATATCCAACTGATAATCATTAAAATTATAAGTATAAGCAAATATGGAATGTACTAAAAAATCTAAACTTATTAAGCACACTTAATTAAAATATATTCTCAACATATATTTGAAATATCACTTTCTTTTGAGACATAATTGGGTTTTAGAAATCCACAAGAATGCTTCCATTTTGGTAAAAGATAAAGAGAAGAAAATTTTGATGCTTCAGTTAGTACATAGTAAACACATAGGCATTCTTGCTGGATCAAGCTCCCAGAAACCTCGCAAGCTGCCATCCCTCTCTTCTGTCAGGCGAAAAGTAGGAATTTGATGAGAAAACCTGAGATGCTCTGATACACATATTTTCACTGCTTTATCTGCCTTTTCTTCTTCCACTCGATCCTTGTAAACAGACTTGAAGCCTTTTACCCACTCTAAGAACTTCACATATACATAATTATAGGGAACATCCACTATTTCAACAATCACATATTCAAAATCTTCTAGATTATTACCTTTCATCAGGTGAGTGCTCACGTTTTGTATAATGCCCAAACTTCACTTGTTTTGGGGAAGATCTTGTATACACCCTTCTTTACAGGTTTTGCAACTACTACATGTAAAAAGTTGTTGGTTACAAGATATTTGTTTAGCATTCTGTTTAAAAACTTAAATAATCCACAACCAATTGGCATTGTTTTATCATGCCATTGTATTATACTATTAGGGAATGGACACACATAAAACCATGCCACATGGAACACAAATTGAGGGAGAAGATCTATATTTTTTATCAACCCATAGTACCGTAGAAAGGAATCTTCATATTGTGTATTTCCTAATATTGACCAATTTGAAATTTATCTGGTGATCTCTTAGTAGCAAATCTGTAAAAATCAGGAACCTGATTAGGTATTGGTGCAACCCAATTTTCAGCAGAATTTATCGAGTACATGAAATTAAATATCACACTTTGGTCTATGGATGAAGAAGAAACATATACTTGGGCAATAGGTAAGGAGGTAGGGTCTAGTTCAAAGGATCCTTCAGGAACATCATCTCTCTCCATCCCTGACATTTTCATAGAACGAATTCGATGAGAGAATCTAAACGTACCCTTTGTTGGAACTAGAAATGGTTCTCCTACCCTATTAAAAAGACAAGTGAATCCTTTTATTTTATAAACATGCACACCAATAGATTCACTATAGTTTGATTAGACCTCAACAAATTCATAGTTGAGTTCTTTACTGCCCCAATCTTTTAGGAGGGCCGAAGTTTCTCCTTTCAATGGAAATATCTTTATTGGATCATTGCTTTTTCCATTTGTTGCACATACTAAAAGTGAGAACATAATATGATCTTCAATGTGTTCTACGTTTCCTATTCTGAACCTACCACAAGAAGCTATAAATCCCTCATTTAGCCATTTGGTTTCATTTAGTGGCTCTGGCTCTAACCATGTTATGCGCACTTTAAATTACGGAGACAAAATATCCCTGATGATGCCATAAAACCTAGGCATGACATCAAAGGTATCATAAAAAGCCCATACATTCCCAACCTTAAAACAGGACTCGTCCTCGTCCTTGTCAAAATTGCTAAAATCTGTATGTGGATATTTAGATGATTTTGAATCTGTCATTGTATAAAGACCAACATCAACACTTCCATTTGCAATCTCAATTTCAATCTTTGTGTTCTGGAATCTCTCTTCATCGGATAAATAGTCTTTTAATTTCTTTCTCTCTCTATTAGGAGTTGCTGCATGAGACAAATGTTTCATCTCAGACTCCTTAGTAGGAGATGGATATCCATCCCCCTAAAATCGCTTAGAAGAATCTTCATCGTCATCATCATCACTTAGATTATCACGACAAATTGATATGATGTCTATGCCACGTAGATCTTAGCCGATTTTCCTCATTGACACACTGGAGATTTTGCCTAGGTAGACGATCAAATACTACATAATTTTCACTTGATTTTGTTGATGCCCTCTTTCTTTTATTTCTCATCATTTCTTCAGCAACACCTCTAGCCTTGATAGACTTTTCTTTGTTTCTCTCCATCATTACTCTAAACAATATGTTAATTAATTTTTGATTTCTTTAGAAAAAGAAAAAAAGACAGAGAGGATTGGAAGCAAAGGGGGAGAGTGAATAAATTTTTATATATAGGAAATATTTTAAGATTATGGTAATACATTCTCTTGATGAGTAGGATCCAAGAGGATAAGTAATTTCCCTTAATGGCTTACAACATTTTATTTGATTTAACTTGTTGAGTAAGAGTCACGAGGATACATTCTAAACTTAATTTGATTTAATTTGATGATTAGGAGTCAAAATGATAAATATTAAATTGTAGTTCTTGTGATATTTCTTAAGCATTTAATTTGATGAGTAGGAGCTAAGAAAGTAAATTTTAAATTTATTTAATTTACTTTTATGAGTAGGAGTAAAGAGGGTAAATTTTGACTTTTAGTTCTTTTATTTCCTTAAGCATTTAAGTTGATGAGTAGGAGTAGGTCGGTATGTTTGAACATCCTCTCTTTCCACAAAAAGTATGATTTACCTGGATGAAATTGCTTTCACCACATTGGCCTTCCTCGGATGATATAGAATGGTTACATAATAGTACTTTAACAACTCAATCCATCTATGCTGCCTCAAGTTCAAATTCCTCTGCATATATTACAGGTGACAATTACAGGATGTACTGAAGACTCCGATGATCATTGAAGATCTCCCAATGCATCCTATACAAATAGTGATGCCATAACTTAAGTACTAAGACAATGACCACCACCTATAAATCATGAGTAAGGTAGTTGTTCTCATATGTAATCAAATGCCTAGAAGAATAAGCGATCATATGCCTTTTCTGCATCAATACATTACTCAACCTGAATCCAGAAACATCAAAGTACATAATAAATTATGCACCTTCCTCTGGTAGAGTCAATATAAGAGACGAAGTAAATAAAGTCTTGAGCTTTTAAAAGCTCTCCTCACACTCATAAACCACTGGAAAGCCATACTCTGTCGAGTCAATCTTGTCAATGAAGGTTCAGTTGTAGAGAAAATCTGAACCCATCATCGATAATATCCTACTAATCCTACAAAATTTTGAATCTTTATTAGAGAAATAGGTCATGTCCGACCTCCAATTGCCTTAATCTTGGCCGGAGATACTCTCATACCCTCCTTAGAACCACGTGTACCAAGAATGCCACAGGAATAAGCCAAAATATACACTTTGAGAACTTAGCTTACAATATATCTTCCTTGAACCTCTAAAGTACAATCCTCAAGTATCGAAAATGGTCCTCCTCAGTCCTGAAGTAAACCAACATATCATTGATAAAGAAAATAAAAAAAGAATCAAGGTATGGTCGAAAAACCCTATTCATCAAATCCATTAATGTTGTAGGGGCATTATTCAACCCAAAGGACATCACTAGGAACTTATAATGCCCATACTGAGTCCAAAAGGTTCTCTTAGGGATATATGATGCCCTAATCATTATCTATTGATACCAGGACCTCAAATAAATCTTAGAGAACAACGATGCTCCTTGTAGATGATCAAATAAGTCATCAATATGTGAAAGAGGATACTTATTTTTATTGTTACCTTGTTCAAATATCTGTAATCAATACCCAACCTCATAGTCCGTCCTTCTTAACAAACAAATAGAGGCACCCTTTGGGGATACACTAGAGTGAATAAATCCTTTACTCAACAAATCCTACAACTGGCCCTTCGAATCTTTTAACTTTATTGGAGTCATATGATAAAGAGTAATACAAAAGTGCTTAGTACCCGACTCCAAATCAATAGCAAAATCAATATTCCTATCGAGAGGAACACGTAGAAGATAAGAAGGGAATACATCGAGAAATTCCCAAAAAATTGGAACGATATCAACTGTTGGTGGTTTAATACTAGTGTCCCAAATGAAGGCTATGTAATATAAACACCCTCTATCCACCAATTTCTGAGCATGTGATATACCGTGAGTTTACGATATTGGTGATATAATTCACTTATGAGTTGTATGTGTCTAGTGACATTTTGTATTGAAAATATTATTGTGTGTTATGTTTGCAAGAAATAGGCTTTGACGCGGTTGAGTGAGATGACAGTCGAAAATATCTAGAAGTGGCCACCCACGGAAGTGACCTACGGACCGTAGGTCCTGTGACGATCCGTTGATGGGTGCGTAGATAGGAACATCAGGGAAGTTTGACTAAGTGTGGAACCACGAGTAATCAACGGACCGTAGGTTCACCTACGGGCTGTCCTGCACATTTGTAGAAGGTGTTCAAAGAGTTGAAGTTCTAATACTTGATGAAACTCCTACGTGTGGAGCCACGGAAGAGGACCCACAGAAGTGTTGACCAATAGAAAGGACCTACAGATCATAGGTTGACTCATGGTCCGTAGTCGAGTCGTCGATCAAAGTCGCGTCCCGAAAGTTTATTTCCTTATTTTGTTTGTTTTATTATTTAGGACATGTTTTTCTATAAATAGGGTATGTAAACCTAGTTTTTGAGGGTTACACATTACTGTTTACTTTTAGTTCTTGATATTTTCTTGGGAATCAACTTGAAAACTTTGACAATTTGATTTCCAGATTTTGGTTTATAAGAAATTTTCTTTGAAATTCAATTCAAGACTGCGGGTTTCTTGTACTCTGAACATAAGTTCATTAATTCTTATTATCAAAACATGAATAATGTTGTTTCAAGCATGAGTCTCTAAATCCACCGGGAACTTTGAGTAATTAACAACATATGAATAATAACTAAGTAATTCTTGAATAGTGTTGATGCATGCATTGATAATTCTTTCTCGTAGAAGTCTTTTTAACGAGTCCACACGTTAGAAATCACCTTGTTTCTGCTTGTCTGACCAAGGAGGTAGTTAAAAAGAAAAGAATTATAAATAGAAATTTAGTGTGATACTATCTAATAGTCTAATGTCAATTGGTGCGAGGCTAAAAATTAAGCCACACATTGATGTGATGTATAATTTGAGTTAAAGGTAAGGGTTAGTAAATTATACACATGTATCCGTACCAAGGTGCGGATTGAAATTCCCTATTTGGAGGATCAATCACTTAGGGATACGTATCTTATGCATGTAAAACAATAGGAAAGGATTACTATTATTAGGATTACCGCGTTAAGAGCTTATCAGGAATAAATGCACCCTAGTTTCTTTCTCTTATTGATAACTCAAGGTTTCAGTCTTGATCATTAGTTACTTAAAAACAATTGGTTATTTGTTTTACAACACCCCTTCTTTAGTACTTGTCTCGAAAATGACTAAAGAAAAATAAAATCGTCAGTTAAGTTTATGTCTGCACCATACTTCTCGTGCGATCAACCCCAACCTCCAAGTTGGGTTCTTTACTTGATAATGATTTCTCATACTTCTTCAGGGAAGTGTAATTTGTGCGTATCAAATTTTGGCACCGTTGCCGGGGATCAAACTCGGGTCACCCGCGTGACAAGCAGGAATCTTACCACTATCAAATTTTTGCACCGGTGCTGCTATATAAGACTTTTAGATTAAGTTAACTATATTATTAAACTTTAGCTAATTATTTCCTTATTTTATGTTTTCTTTTATTTGTGTTTTCTTTAGGTTTTCACCCTAGTGTATGCCAAGTACACGAAGTCGAGGCGAACCATTGACCCCATACGATCCAGAGTTGAGCAAAACTTTGTGAAAGATAAATAATTAAGGGGTCCAAAATAATCAGTCATAGAAGAGAATGTAGGACAGATGAATGATGAGAATGCTCAGGATCATGGTTGTAATTTACTCAAAGATGCACTTGGGGTGCATAATCCACAAGAACAATGTTTCGTGATAATTACAGGGTCGACTTCAACACCGTTGAATTAGAAGGAGCTACTGTTCTCCTACCTCTACATCTAGGGCACACATTCGTGGTGACTAGCAGTCTGATGCAGTGCTTACAACAAGGGGGTATTTTTCTGGTATGGCTTCGGAAGATCCACATGGGCACATGGACAAGTTGAGGAGTTTCTCCAAGAGTTGTGTAAGACGAACATAGTTGGATATGAACATCATAGGTTTGAGAGTCTTCCCTATATCATTGTCCGAAGATGCTGCAGTTTGGTTTGATGAGCTTTATACAACTTGTTATATGAAAAAATTGAACAAGGTGCTCATGGAAAAGTATTTTCCGTTGTCCAAGAAGCTGAATCACATGGACAAACTAAATAACTTTGTAGCACTACCTAGAGAGTTTGTGAGCAGTTCATGGAATAGGGTTGCTTCATTTATAAGAAGTGTTCTGAATCACCGAATTCATGATGAGTCACTAAAGGAGTACTTCTATATAGGTCAGGATTAAAATTGCAAGATTGTACAGGATACTATTGCTGGGGTCATATAGTGAGTGATCTTTTGAGGAGATGACTGAGAAATAGGAGAAGATCTCACGAAAATAATAAAGCATGGAGCATTACAAAATTGGACACCCAAATAAACACTTTTACAGTTCAGGCTATACCTAGTCAAATTGCCGATAACATTCATGAGGAGATGGCTCAGATGAGGAAAAATCTTGGGTTAGTGTTGAAGCATGTGAGTAGAGGTACATAATAGGTGAATGCAGTAAACTACTTGACTAGAAATCCACCACCACTAGTTGAAAAGTGCTACTATGAGGAGGATTCTTATTTGGTGAATAATTAGACAGGGGATTTGAGCAAACACCCGAGGTTCCAACTCTGATAATCGGTTCTAAGGGAAAGGAAACCAAGGTCGGTACTGTGGTACCTACAAATAAGAGGTTAACTATGTACCAGATGAGAACTACAATCGCGACAACGACTACAACTAGAATAACTATGACAAAATAAATGATAGAGTTGGGCCTTATGTTACACGTGCAAATCGAGAATCTGGCAATAGGGAAGTTGGGGGGGTATGTCATGTATTGAGGATATGATGTAGAAGATGATGAAGAGGTTTGATACGACCAATGAGAATGTGAAAGAATGTGAAAGAGATGTGAAACGTCTTGCTTGGAATTGGTCAAAAAGTTGATACCCATGCAGTGTTGATTAATAAACTTGAGTAGCAAATGAATATTTGTCCCCAAAAATGAACCCACGTCAGCTTGACACACTTCCTAGCAATACCATCTATAATCTGAAGAACAATGGGAATTTTATGGCAGTCACTACTTGAGAGGGTAAACAAACCATTGATCACCTATGTCGTCTGAGGTTGAAATTATCGTTGAGAAAGATGATGATGACATTGAGGTTATTGGAAAGTCCAAGAATGCTATAGAGAAAGAAATGGAGGTGCCCAAAAATTTATTCACATGTTTAGACCTCAAAATTCATTCCCACAGAGATTAGTGAAGAAGACTAAACAAGGAAAAAACAGAAGGTTCATTACTATGTTGAAACAACTTTTCATCAATGTTCCATTGATAGAGGCTTTGGAGAAAATGCTTAGGTATGCAAAGTTTATCAAGGATGTGGCGACCAAAAAGAGCGCCATTAACTTTGAGAATGATGAGAGGTTGCAAAATAAAAGTGCTATTGCTACTAGGTCACTTATATAGAAATAAGAGGATCCTGGTGCTTTCACCATTCCTTGTACCATCGGGTTGTTGCATTTGACGAAGGAGTTTTCTGATTTGGGAGCTAGCATTAATCTAATGTCATTGTCTATATAGAAAAAGTTGAGTTTAGGGCTCCAAAATTGATTGCAATGTGATTACTCATGGCTGATAGAAGTGTGAAGAAACCCATTGGTTTACTCCAAGATGTACTTGTAAAAGTGGAGTGATTTATTTTTCTGGCAGGTTTTGTGATACTTATTTAGAGGTTGATTTGAGGTTCCCATCCTCCTAGGAGACGATTCCTTGCTACTGGGTGCACCTTGGTCGATATGGAGAGAGGATAGATGAAGTTCCGATTGAATAGTGAAGATGTAGCTTTTCATATCTGTAGGTCCATAAAACTGGAAAGCGTCTCAAGTCATTATCACTGGTGAATCATATTGTGGAGCGAGGTTCTGATGTGTCTATTGAAGAAAGATTGGGTGTTGCACTGACATCGGTAAAGATGAAACTTTGAGGGTGATGGTATGGAGACTATGATGAATAATTTGCCTCACTTGATAGGTTCGAATTTCGTTCCAAATCAAAGAATTACAATTAGATATGAAGAATTGCGACTCTCCACTCGCAAAACCGTCTATTAAAGAGGCTTCAATATTAGATCTCAAGGCTCTACCATCGCACTTGAGGTATGTATTCTTTGGGAGAGATGGTAGCAGTCATCATTGCGATTGATTTGAGTGAGGTGTAAAGTTGAGGCATTGGTTTCTGTGTTGAAGAGGTTCAAGATGGAAATTGCATGGACTATTGCGGATATTATTGGGACTTCTCCTGGAATTTGTTCTTATAAAATCCAACTCATGCCGGACCACAAGACTTGTATCGAGCACCAAAGGAGACTAAATCCACCTATGCAAGAGGTAGTGAAAAAGGAAATCATCAGATGGTTGGATGCTGGAGTCATATATCCAAGTGTAAATAGTAGTTGGGTTTACCCTTTTCTGTATGTTCCTAATAAAGGTTGGATTACTGTTGTTTCTAATGCAAAAATGAGTGTGTTTATGCGGCCAGTGACTGAACTGAAAGTATGCATGGACTATAAAAAATTAAATTAAATGCTTGGACATAAAAAGATCACTTCCCTATGGCCTTCAAAAAATTAAATTAAATGCTTGGACATAAAAAGATCACTTCCCTATGGCCTTCATGGATAAAGTACTGGAATTACCTTGCTCTTAAGGGTTGGTATTATTTTCTTGATAGGTATTCTGGTCACAGTCAAATATCCATAGCTCTGGAAGACCAAGAGAAACCACCTTCACTTTCCCATGGGACTTTTGCCTTCAAACGGATGCTATTTGGGTTGTGTAATTCTCTAACACCTTTCGAGCGTTGCATGATGTCGATATTTTTAGATATGGAGGACACTATTGAGGTATTTATGGGTGATTTCTCTATGGTAAGTGACTCGTTTGATTATTGTCTGATGCATTTGTTTGAGGTACTGAAACAGTGTGATGAGTGTGATTTTTCGCTCAATCGGGAAAACGGATACTTCATAGTGAAAGAAGGGATAGTTTTGATAATTAGATTTCTGAGAAGGGTATTGAGGTTGATAGAGCAAAAGTTGAGGTAATTGAAAAGTTTCCACACCTATATATGTTAAAGCTGTAAGAAGTTTACTTGGACATGCAGGCTTTTATAGGCGATTTATCAAGGATTTTCCAAAATTATAAACCCATTGTGCAAATCGCTCAAACAGGAGTGTATGTTTGATTTGGATGATGCTTGTCGTAGAGCATTTGGAGAGTTGAAAGAAAATCTAGCTTCCGCACCTAACATTATTTCACTAGATTTCGGGCAAACTTTAAAATAATGTGTGATTGATATGCTCAAATTTACTTCTCGAAAAGAAGTATAAGCGATCGTATCAAGTAAAAAACCCAACTATGAGGTTGGGGTCGATCCCACGAGAAAAATGATTTAGACTTAACTTTAACCTACAATTACTTCTATTTAATCAAGTCCTTTCCAAAAACAGGTAATAAAAGGGGGTTTTAAATGACAAAAGGAATTAAATATTTCTAAGTAAACAAGTATCAAGTATGAATATTTGATATTTATCAAGTGATGAGAGTGACAAGGGCATAAGTGTTCCCCACAGGTTCAAAACGCGGTAATTCTAGCTATAACAATCCTTTCCTAGTATCTTGCATGCAAAGTGGTAAGTTATGTATCCCTTATTCCTTGGTCCGGCAATTAGGGAATTTCACTCCGCACCTTGGTCCAGCTACGTGTGTATGCTTTACTAAACCTTAACTTTACCTCATATTAAGCATCATAATCGATGTATGACTTAGTTGTTACTTTGCACCAATCGACATTAGCCTATTAGATAGTGTATACTAAATCTACGTTGATAATTCTTTTCTTATTATCTATCTCCTTGGTCTGGCAAGTAGAAACAAGGCGAGTTCTAACGCGTGCA
Organism: Solanum pennellii; assembly: GCF_001406875.1. Classification (NCBI taxonomy): domain Eukaryota; kingdom Viridiplantae; phylum Streptophyta; class Magnoliopsida; order Solanales; family Solanaceae; genus Solanum; species Solanum pennellii. The sequence goes on along the minus strand of NC_028637.1, from coordinate 69,724,820 downwards.
CTCGTTAGAAAGACTTCTAAATGAAAGAATTATTAATACATGCAATACACTATTCTAAAATTGTTATTTTAGCTAGTTTTTACCTTGTTATTTACTCATGGTTCCCACAACCCTAGTTATGGATTTAGTTACCCATGTTAACAATCACACAATTCATATTGAGTAGACAAGAATTCATGTACTTACTTTGATGATATTGAAGAAGATCCAAAAAAATTACTTGAATAAATCAAAGTCTTGCAACAAACGATTCCGGAAAGTAGAATATTTCCCGAAATCTCAAGTTCAACAACTAGGATAATAAAATAGAAAAAATACCAAAAAGTCTAACCCAAAAAATGAGATTTTTACAAGTATTTATAATAAAGAAGTTCTAACATAAAAAGAAAATCTATTTAAGGAAAATCTTCCCAAAAACGTGTCTGAGTCGACGATCGGACTAACGGACCGTCGAGGCCTCCCGTCGTTCCAAACTTAGAATCTTTTTCAGCTGCTTTATTCTCCAACTCACTGTTACCTGGATGACGGTCCGTTGAGTGCACGACGTTCCGTCGATGGCTTCCATTTCCCACACTTAGAATCTTTTCAAGACGGATACTTGGGCTTTTTTTTGTTAGCAATGACGGATGTGCAAGACGGTCCGTCGTGGAGATGATGCTCTGTCGATAGCTTCCGTAGCCCCACACTTGGTCTAAGTTCCCCGATCTTCCTTCAGCAACATTTTCTTCAGACGATGGTTTCCACCTACGGACCGTCGATGGCTCCGTAGGTCATCACTTCTACAATCTCAGCACAGTTCTTCCGCGTTTCATTCTTGACAGTTTTCCTGCAAACAAAGAGAAAAATACATTAAAACTACTACAAAAAGGTCTTAGGCACGCACTAAACTTAAGGAAAAAGCATTGAAAGTACCGTGAAACCACGGTACATCAGTGATGCGAGTGAAGTGGCGCTTGTTGTGGTATTGGGACAGAGGTGAGAAAAGATTCTTCATCCTATTTATTATGACTGGAAACCTCTGAATATGACTCAAATGAAATATATGGTGATTGAACAAGAATTGTTTGCCGTGGTTTTCGCATTTGAGAAATTTTGATCCTACTTGTTTGGTACTAAGGTCGTGCATACTCACCGTTCTGCATTGAGGTATCTGATGGATAAGAAGGATACAAGACCGAGGTTAATTAGACAGTATTATTGCTGCAAGAGTTTGATTGGATGTCAAAGATAGAAATAGGACGAAAAATCAAGTTACTGATCATTAGTACAGAATAAAGGAAGAAACTATGCTCAAGCTAGGTGATGGGGCTGAAATTAATGATGCATTCCAAACCAAACAAGTTTTGGCTGCTTCTCATGATCTTATTGCTTGGTTCGTATATTTTGCTAACTACTTGGCAAGTGATATGGTTTCATTGTATTAATCTTTTCACCAAAGGAAGAGTTTATGCATGATATGAAGAAGTTCTTTTGAACTTTACTTGTTCTGTATTTGTGCTAATGGGAATATTCGTCACTGTGTGCCTGAGGTTGAGATAATGAGTATAGTAAAGGCGTGTCATTCATCACATGTTGGTGCGCATCATAGTGGCATTCAGACTACTCATAAGATCATGCAGTGTGGGTATTACTAGCCTACCATCTATCAAGATGCTCATAATTTTGCCATGTTTTATGATCGTTGTAAAAAGGAGGAGTTTCAACGAGGCAGGGGCGACCTATGAATCCAATATTGGTGATTGAGTTGCTAATGTATGGGGACATGAATTCATGGATCCATTTGTGAGTTCTCATGGGATAAAGTATATTCTTGTCGCGATTAATTATGTGTCAAAATGGGTGGAAACAATTGCACTTTCAAATAATGAGGGTAAAAGTGTCACCGCATTCCTAAAAAAGAGTACCTTCTCCAGATTTGGTACACCTAGGGAGATTATCATCGATGGTGATTCCCATTTTTGTAATAAGTTATTCAAGGCATTGCTAAAAAAATATGGAGTCTGTCAAATGTAGCAACTCTTTACCATCCGCATTCTAGTGGGCAAGTTGAAGTGCCAAACATAGACATAAAGAAAATCCTTGCAAAGAATGTGAATGCAAATTAAACTGATTGGTCAAGGAGGCTTGATGATTCTCTATGGGACTATTGCACCACATTCAAGACTCCCATATGTATGTACCCCTACTAACTTGTATATAGGAAGTCGTTCCATTTGCCAGTACATATAGAGCATAAGACTACGTGGGCGCTAAATAAGTTGAATTTGTATTGGGGTGCCGCATCGAGTCAAAGAGTAAGTGAAATGAATGACATTGATGTGTTTTTCCTAAAATATTATGAAAGTTCCATCTTGTACAATGAGAAGATAAAGAAGTATCATGATTAAAAGATTGAAAAGCGTGAATTTGCTATGGGTGATCTGGTGCTTCTATTAAACTCAAAGTTGTGGTTATTTCCTGGCAAGCCTAATTCCAAGTGGAACGGGCCATTGAAAGTCACTCAAGTGTTTCCACATGGAGAGGTCGAGCTCGAGAAGAAGGGAACAGGGTTTAAGGTGAACGGGCAAATGATCAAAGTCTACATGGGGAAGTTGGACAGTGTGCAAGATGTGATTGAGACCTATTACCTAGATGAAGTTTGAGTTATAAAGGGTCTTACATCATGCCGCGATGTCAAATCAATATTTTCTTATAAGGCAACCTAAGATGTACAATCTAGCCAACTATAGTTTTTCTTTTCGATTGAGGGGTTTTCTTCTTTTATTTCAATTTTGTTAACTCTTTAGATAGGTGTTTTATTTTTATATTAGTGCTATTTAGATATAGAATAGTGTTCGTGTCTAAAAAGTGTCAAGAAAATCTATCAATAGAGTCCTAATGGTTGCTACGTGTGCAAGGGCGAAAGGCAACCTGTAGAAAAACACTTGCCTAAAGGTCTATGGACCCATCAACGGTCCGTTGGTGGACCCACGGATCGTGAATGATGTTCGTAGACCCCAGGTAAGCTTCCTAATTATTCTAAGTGTCAGAGTGACCTACGAACCTGACCTACGGTTGTAGGTCGACCCACGGACCATAGACGGGGTCTCGTGGGTCCAAAAACAGGGTTCTATCGACCCAGACCCGAACTCCCTTTAAATATAACCATTCCAATTCAAAACATTTCCCACGTTCATCTAAATCCCCAACCATTTTAGCCCTGTAAATCCCCCTAATCACTCCAATAACTCCCATATCATTCCCAATTCATTTTCCCAAATTTCCAAATCATTTATTTTTTTAAATCACCCATCTCACTCCCCAATGACTCCATAGTCCATGTGCGGTGTCAAAATCTTTCGAAAAGGGTCTAAAAGTTTATTGCATCACACTCACCCACTTTGATTACTTGAAAGGTAAATTACTTCTTCCTTACTTTGAATTCAGTGTTCATAGTTTGTCTAATGAAGTCACGAAGTTGGTACTTGACTTTGGGTTGTAAATGTCATGTTTGAGTGTCGAATTGTATGCTATAAAACACTTGGTATGATGGTAAGTGGGTGTGTAATTACTCAAAACCTGAATACTTCACGTTTATAGGCCAAATTGGAAGTTTTGACTTAGGGTTCATGTGTATCAGTGCGAGAAATTGTGAAATCATGTAAAATTGGAACTCTAAGGACTATTAACTAGCATATTACTTGTTGAAATGCATGTATAGGCCTAAGTTGTGTAAAATTGGTGATTAAAAGCCTTGAAAGAAGTCAACCATCTGTAAACATGGCAAATATTGACCCACAAGACCCCGTCTATGGATCGTAGGTCATTCTACAGACCATAGGTCGAGCCAATGGGCTAGAAACACCCAATATTTTTGCTAAGTGTCGAACCACAATGTGGACTACAGTTCTTTGTTCCATCGACGAACCTTTCTTCACATCCGTGGTTTCGACCCAATTTTGGGTAGTATTACTTACGGAGAGGACCTGCGGAGCGTAGGTCCACCCACAGACCATAGGTACCCACCTTGGGTCGGTAGGTCAAGTACTGACCATAATTGTTTTTGTTTTTCGTTTTGCTTCGTTTTTTGTTCTAAAATTCTTCGGACTGTTTCATTGGCTTGTTATGGTATAACTAAGCGTCTACATGTTTTATGCCCCCAAGAAAGCTCCAACTCACACTGAAATAGCATATCAAAGTCCATTGCTCCCTACTTCAGGCTGATCAATAAGGGTATGGATGGGGAGTACGGTCGACCTCCCACCATGACATTTTTTCAATTGCTCCATACACTAAATAAAATTAAACCCGGTAGGTTATTCCTGACGTGGTCACTGCTCCCAGTATGATGAAGGAGCCACACTAATTGGATCACGAGCTAGCTATAAGTCCTCATTCGACTCCGAATCTGGATCACATTCTAATGGCATCCCCACCTTGTCTTCTAAAGTTAATAGTGCGTGTGAAATTCCAGTGCCCACAATAACGAGCTTGTACTAGTTGTTGATGAACCTAATCAATGATGTTTGGAGGGATAGTTTCAATTATATGGAGATGCCCACATGTTGAATGAGAATGAAAAGATGGCTCGACTAGTCACAGATGAGCGCGAGTTCTCACAGGTAGCCTCCACACCACTCCAGTAATTGAGTGGCTATTTTGCAGATTCATATGTAAGTAGATGGCACAACCCCCAAGAAATTACATCGAAGAGATAGTCAGGATTTCTACATTCCTATTTCGCCACTATTAAAGTTTCTATCTCCCATAAGACCAAGCCCGCTGCTCAGCCTCCACTTCAGGCTACACTAGTTTAGGGTTTTTCTGTGGATATCTTCGAGACTACTTTCTATAGGTTAATCTATGGCACGAACCAGACTCTTCCCATGAATACAATAGATTTCGACTATCAGATATGATATTAAGATCGGAGCCTTTTAGCAGAATGCCGAGCAGATAAATTCCCTTGTGAGATGACTAGCCCGACATCTTGTTACTTCTGGAGAACGTATCATGTGGGTTCAGACCCCGAGTGTAGGTATTAAGAAGGCAACCCTGACCTTTGCCGCTAAATTTTCCATGTTGTTGGTACGTAACCGTGTGTCCCTTACTCAGGCGAATAATGTGTTAACACGGGATCGTGCAGTGATGGTTGCAACTACAGTTATCGGGTTGGAGATAGATTTTTGCTGCGTCGTGATTGCGGTGATCCATGAGAGGGACTTTGATATACCGTGGTTTCACGGTATAATTAATGCTTTTTCCTTAAGTTTAGTGCGTCCAAAAGCCCTTTTTGTGCTAATTTTTATACAAGTTTCTCTTTGTTTTGCAGGAAATCTGTCCACAGCCAAATGCGGAGATTTTGAGAGAGAAATGCAGAAGAGACCACCTACGGAGATTATGACGGTCCGTCATGCCTGTGACGGTCCGTAGGTGGCAGCGTAGAGAAGCTGCTGAAGGAAGATGGGGAAGTCTGACAAGTGTGGGATTACGAAGATTGTGACGGTCCGTCATGGCCATGACGGTCCGTCCTGCAGGTTCGTCGTGAAGATCAGAGAAGTGATCCCAGTACCCAGATTCCAAGAGTTAAAGTCTTTTGAAACGAGACCCTCGACGGACCGTTGTGCCTATGACGGTCCGTCACACTTGCCGTTGAGGGGAATGAAGAGAGCAGCAGAAGAAATTGCACCAAGTATGGGACGACGGAGTCCACGACGGTCCGTCATGACCACGACGGTCCGTCGCGTGGTCCGTCGACCCAGCCGCGTTTTGGCAGATTTCCAGCAATTAGAATTCTTGTTTAATTAGGTTTTTGTATTTTTATAAATAGTTCGAAAAACCTCGTTTTTGAGGTTAGACACCTGATAGTTAGACTCTGAGATTGTTGAAACTCCGTATTCGTAAACATTGTATTGTGAGATTCTCGATAATCATTAGACTTTTCGTGAGATTTTTGATTACTTTGAGAATTCTTGCAAGTGATTTTTGGTGATTAATCAAGCAATCTTTTGGACTTTATTCTTTCTCATTGAAGTAAGTACATGAATTCTTATTTAATATATTTGAATATTGTGTTTATGGCTATGAGTAACTAAACTCCATAACTAGGGTTGTGGGAACCATAGGCAAATAATGAGATAAACCCTAGCTAAAATAACAATTCTAGAAAAGTGTCTTGCATGTATTAATAATTCTTTCGCTTAGAAGTCTTTTTAACGGATGATCAACGTTAGAACTCGCCTTAATGCTACTTGCCGGACCAAGGAGGTAGATAATAGGAAAAGAATTATTAACATAGATTTAGTGTATACTATCTAATAGGCTAGTATTGATTGGTACGAGGTAGTAACTTAGTCAAATATCGAATACGATGCTTAATATGAGGTAACGATAAGGGTTAGGAAAGCAACACACGTAGCCGGACCAAGGTGCGGAGTGAGATTTTCTAGATGCCGGACCAAGGATTTAGAAATACATAACTTATCACTTTGCATGCAAGATACTAGGAAAGAATTGTTATAGTTAGAATTATCAAGTTATGAACCTGTGGGGAACACGTAAACCCTAGTTACTTTGATTAACTGATTAAAACCCAACTTTCAAACTCATTAAGTGTCTCTTTCAATTTTGTTAATTCTTTTTACTTATTAGGAAATACAAACCCCCCTTTTTACATTTTTATGTTTTTACTTTCTAAGGAAGTTATCAACCGAACAATAGTAATAACAAGTTAAAGTTAAGTCTAGACTATTTTCCTCGTGGGAACGATCCCAACCTCACTAGTTGGGTTATTTACTTGACGCGACCGCTTTACTTCTTATTTGAGAAGTAAGTTTGAGCGTATCAGACTTCAAGGAAACCACCATTTTTATCTTCCCCTGCCTCATCTTCCATATTTGAAAGGACTCCACTGTACCGGTTTGGCATTATGACAGATCACTTCAGTAAACCAAGACTTTAGATATAGCCTGATTCAGGATGAGACCAATGTATTTGCACCTCACAGGAAGCCATATGTTGAGGTTCCACTATTGGGAGATGATATTGTAGGGAGCAGATGCAGGTTGACGACCTTGCCCATCCAGAAAAATCCAAGGTTGTTCCCTCACAGGTAACCAGTTAGCCCCCTTGCTCATTCGCCACCACGCACTTCTCCTGTTCCTCCGCCATCCCTCTAGCTCGAGTTATGAAGTTATAGGCACAAACGGCCACATTACTACATCACATTAGGCCATGGATGCAACACTCAATTGAGCAGTTTGAGGCTAGGATAGATCAACTCATGGACAAGAAGAATTAGATTGTTCATAAGCACCTTACGCGTTCGAGCTCCGTGTTTTGGAGAGGTTGGCCCCGACCATTGATCTATCAACTTTCAATGCAGAGTTGGCGATCCTTCATTCTGATCTAAATTACTTCCTAGTTCCTCCCGAGTCTGCACCAAAGGATTCCCCCTATACATGAGGTTTACACTATTGTGATATCTGCTTTATTTGGAGATGAAGTGCCACCATAAAACTCTTCCTGTTCTTTTGGGAAGCTCCCCCGCTCTGGTTGTGCTTCAGATTATACTAAGGCCTATAGAATGAGGAATAAAGAGCAAAAAAAGATTGAGGTGGCTCAGAGGGCATCCATAGTTGATGAGGAGCTTAGACAACAGAGGGAAAGGGACGTAAGTGTTGTCCGATCTAGTGGTGTGAACACTTCTAATGGTGCCTTAAGATTTGATGATATCACTATTGAGAGTACTAAGATGGTAGGTGGGAGCGCTAAAGATTGCGTTCCAAGTGTTCATCCAGCCGGTTCTGAGAAACCGGCCCACCCGCTTCTTTAGTGGTTTTCAGCGCATATGTGCCACAGGTTTGCTTCACCCCGATCTTTTGCTTTTTACTTTTTGTACATTGGGGACAATTGCACTTTATTTTATTGGGCTAGGGTAAATGAATTGTGAGTGATAGGGTGAAGTCTGAGTAACTCAAATTATAATCCTCTTTTGGGGTTTTCTTGCCTGTGTTCTTTCATCCAAGAGGTTGTTTTAATTTCTCTTGAACCAGCATGTTTAGGAATGTATCTGTATGAATAAGTAGAAAAATGAAAGCATTATGGCATAAAAATCATAAAAAATGATCCCAATCCAAAATAAAATGTTGTAATTTGCTAAATTGATCGTCTTGATGAGTTGAATCTGTGGGATCTTAATGTGAAATGATAAGAAACTTATTTGACCTCATGAATTGGGCTGAAACTTGAACCGGGTAATATGATAATGAAACAATGTGCCAAGAGTGTGTGAGAAAATTTGAATGTTCAGACAGTTTGTGCAAATCCAAAACTTTCCCCGTTAGTGCTGCTAAGATGATCTAGGGTAGAATTTGGGAAGTGATTGTCTACCCTTGTTCAAATTAGTGTAGTTAATCCTAAACCGATCCAACAAAATGAAATCAGTGTTCTCTTTAATCCAAATGTTTGAGCCTTAAATAGACTTTTTCTTTTGATTCACCTAACTCACCTACCCTAAAATAATGGTCTTGGCCGAGGTCCTTCCCTGGTCTGAAATCGGATATTGTCCACCTCAACTAATGCAAAATCTATAAGTTGAGAAGGGACTATGAAAGAGAAAACCGAAAGAAAAAGGCTATGAAAAGAGTTTTTTATTAAAAAGAGAAAAAGAAAAGGACGTGATTTTGTGCAAAAGAAGCAAAGATATGATAAATAAAAGTGTTGAAAGAAATAAATAAGAATAAAATAAAAGAAAATGAAGAAATTAAAAAACAAGAGCCACAAAGTCAAAAGTCACATCCATGTTGAAATTAGTCATGGTAAATAATGTAAAATGAAATGATGTTAAATATAGGTTGAGAAAAGAGGTAAAAAAACCAATGTAATGTCAAGGAAGGCACGAAGTCACTAAAAGGTACTCAAATGTACCACAACTTGCCATGAGCCTATGTTAAAAGCTAAAAAAGTCCTATAGTGATCCTAGCACCTAGTTTGGAGAGTCTAAGCAGTGAAAATAAGGGTAAACATATGATATTGAGCACTAACTTTACTTGAAGTCACTTATGAGCGTGAGTGTTGAATGAATCCTAAAACCAAAATAATTTCTTCTATATGACAAGGATTTTGTCTGAAGTGAGGACACTAGTTACATTATCAGAAAGTTGGTACCTTGGTGATTGTGAAAAATGTTTGTTGTGGTGTCTATTGGTCAATCTTTGTCAGATCTTGATATGCATGAGTTATCTTGTTGAGTGTAATAAATAGGAATTGTACTAAGAAGATGGAATGGGTTGAAATAGCCATGTGATTGCTGAATTTGTATACCAAATTTCTACATAGGTCTCGTTTAAAGTGTTGGTTTGTCGCTTGAGGACAAAGAACATGTTTAAGTTGAAGGTGTTGATATACCGTGAGTTTATGGTATTGATGATATATTTCACTTAAGAGTTGTGTGCGTCTAGGGCCATTGTATGAAAATAATATTTTGTGTGTTATGTTTGTAGTGAATAGGCTTTGACGCGATTGAGTGAAATGACAACTCGAAATGCAGAATTGGCCACCCACAGAATTAACCTACGAACTGTGATGGTTCGTCGATGGGTAGGCATGGATAAGAGCATCAGGGAAGTCTGACCAAGTGGAACCACAAAGCAATCCATGAAACGTAGGTCAACCTACGGGCAATCCTACACATCTGTAGAAGCTGTTTAGAGAGTTGAATTACCAGATGAAAATCCTAAGTGTTGAGCAACGAAAGAGGACCCACGGACCATAGGTCAACCTACGGTCCATCCTGCACGTCTGTCAGTGATGAAATGGGAGTTGAAGGTTCCAAATTTTGTGAAAAAAATCTAAGTGTTGATTAACAGAGGGAACATACAGACCGTAGGTCGACCCACGGTCCATAGGTTGAGTCGTCGATCAAAAACTGCATCCTAGAAGTTTATTTCCTTATTTTATTTCCATTTTGTTTAGAACATGTTTTTCTATAAATAGGGTATGTAAACATCATTTTTTAGGGTTAGACATTATTGTTTACTTTTAGTTCTTGATATTTTCTTGGGAATTAACTTGCAAACTTTGGAAATTTGATTTCCATATTTTGGTTTATTAGATTTTTACTTTGAATTTCAATTTGAGATTATGGTTTTCTTCTACTCTGAATGTAAGTTCATGAATTCTTCTTATGAAAACATGAATTCTGTTCTTTCAAGCATGAGTAGCTAAATCTACCACTAGCGTTGTGGGAACCATCAGCAACTAACAACATACAAATAATAACGAAGTAATTCTTGATTAGTGTTGATGCATGCATTAATAATTCTTTCGTTTAGTCTTTTGAATGAGTGCACGTGGTAGAACTCACCTTGTTGCTATTTGGCGGACAAAAGAGGTAGTTAGTATGAAAACAATTATTGACAGCGATTAGTGTGATACTATCTAATTGTCTAATGTCAATTTGTGTGAGTGTGGAAACTAAGCCATACATTGATGTGATGTATAATTTGACGTAAAGATAAGTGTTAGTAAATTATACACACGTAGCCAGATCAAGGAGTGGAGTGAAATACCTTATTTGGAGTTCCAATCACATAGGATACATATCTTATCAACTCTGCATGTAAAACACTAGGAAATGATTACTATTATTAGGATTACCGCATTAAGAGCTTATAGGGAACACATACACCCTAGTTTCTCTCTCTTATTGATAACTCAAGGTGTGAAACTTGCTTACCACTTAAATAACACTAAGTTACTTGCTTACGAAATCCTTTATTTAATTGCTTGTATGGCAAATAGTTTGACTAAACGAATATAATTACAATTTAAGTTTAAGTTTGAACAATATTCACTGTGAGATCAACACCAACCTCCAAGTTGGGTTCTTTACTTGATAACGATCACTTATAATTCTTTAGGGAAGTGTAATTTGAGCGTATCAAAATGTATGAAGTAGATGTTATTGCTAGGATATGAACCACTAGAACCATTTTACTCAAACCTTGGAACACCACTGATCACTAAGGACACAATATTAACATTACAATCAAGAATAGCGTGATAAGGAGAAAATAATTCATACCTAAAATAACATCAAAGTCTACCGGCAAACGAATAATTAAGTCTACCCAAGTGTCACACCCTTCTAAAGAAACAAGATATGATCGATACACTCGATGTACCACTAAGGGATAACAAACGAGTGTAGAAACGTGAATAGGTTCATGCATGATATCACATATCATATCAAACTCAACAGAAAAATAGGTAGACACATATAAGAATGTAGCTGCCGAATCAATTAATACAGACCAGATGGAGGGCATACTGGGATGTTGGCATAGATGCATGAATGGGTCTCCGATGCTGAAAGGAACCACTTCCTATGTGTGATTCCCTACTTCAAGATGAGGCACCATGAAACTAACCAAATGTATGGGCCTTCTTAAGGTCCCAAACTCATATCTCTCCATCAATTCTACCTTTTTTGTGGCACATCCAATGGACTGGAAGGATGCCCTCTCTTGGGATGCCCTAAACACACTCGATCTGATAGAGAAAGTCAGCCCCTCACAAATCTACAGATGCTCTCTGTATCATCTGAAATAATAAATAAAGCATACCTAGACAACTAGCAAAAATGAGCATCATACTTTATAACGTATAAGTTGTCTTGTATGAGATTCTCAAACCTAAAATGACTCTCCTCTCTCATTATCCAAGGGATGAAGCAGTCCTTAAAGGCACTAGAAAGTCTCCCATGTAAGTAGAGGAGATCCAATTGACAAGGAACCTGAATGATCTCTCCACCATTCTGTCGCTGGCCTATGAAGCTAAAGGGCAGCATATCGAACCCCATTGAATTAGATAACCCAACCACCTCTATAAACTATCAAAATATAGTCACAAACTCATTAGGATCCTCGATATTTCCATCCATAATTTGAGGTGGGTCCATATTTAAAAATATCATATACCCGTGTTGCTCATCCTCTATAAGAACAATTGATAGTGCAACCTGACCCCTCACTGATGGTGCAAGATCATTTCGAACCATGGGATCCACTGATGACTGCCTTATCGTGTCCTGAATAACTAGGGCTTACTGTTGATCTTGGGTCTGAGTCACCACTATAGTCTTAGAGTTGTGGTGTGCCGATTGCACCACAACCCCTGGAAGATATTTTGAGCACGTTCAAAACCCTTATCAATGTATCTTGAAGAAAATGTGTGTATGCGGGCTTTGCAGGAACTTGATCCTTTTTTTATCCATGTGAGGTTCTAGAGAGACCTCTCTAGTATGACCCCTTGTTTGTGCATAGATTGTGTGACTTTGAAAGTTATTCAGAAGTGGATGACTCAATTATTGGAGTCAGTGTTGATTGCTTTGAGGCAAGTGGCTTTCTAAAACTTTTATTCTAGTTGAATTCATATGCTTTCTTTGTTGATTGTGAGTTGGGAGTGGTGGGGATGAGATAAGGGTTTAAATTTTCCACTAAATACATCTAAACGAATATTAAGGGGTCGAAATGAAAAAAGCAATTTGTTGATCATGATGATGTGAGTTGCCTTATTGTAACCGTTGATTGATTGATTGATTGATGAAAGGCTTGAAAGAATGAATGTGGACTTGACCCGCGTGATCCCTTTCACTTTCTCCGATCTCGAGGCTTGTCAAGGACCTGAAGACGTAGCTGCTTGTCATTTGGCAGGCCCTCTTTTTACCATTCCATACATTTTGTTCTATTTCAGAAACAAACATTGAGACTTGTATTTATTTCTTATTTCGTACGTATGTATATAGGATCTTGTAGAAGTGACAACCATATTTTATGGTTTTCAAATTTCAATAAAAGAATAAATTATGTACTTTTTCTTGTTCTTTAATTTTAATATTTTCCACATTTCTTTCGTTTTTGTTGGATTGAGGCTAACTTGTATTGGTGGGATAAAACAAGTGTCATCACGTCCATTTTTGTGTCGTGACAGGATATTATTAACAACTCTAAAAATAATATATAAGAGTTGAACGAAGGGCATGCCGAATATGTATATTGGCTCAACAAGAAAGAGTCTTTGTTGAAGATATGCTAGGATTAAATGGTATGAATATGGTGACAGAAAGTACTTCCACTCTATGATAAGATACAAGCAGCTTTAGCTAGATTTCTTAACACAATTATTCATAATGATTATTTCTTACCTTTTACTATATCCATGAAGGGGCCGATTATTAATCATCTATAGTATGCGGATGACATTCTGATGTTACTAGTGGGAAAAAAAAATCCATTAGCATTATTATGAAGTAATTCACTGGTATGAGAAAGGTTCAGGCCAATAAATGAACAAATATAAATGTTTTTACCTTAGTTCTCCACGTACATTACCTAGTATGATTAACAAAATTAGATGTTCCACTGAATTACTTAACAAGGAGTTTACTTTGATCATCTTGGATGTTCTATATCTAAGTTGGGAAGAAAAGAAATGATTTATTTTGAGAAGTTGTTATCAAAAGTTATCAAAAGGCTCAATGGTTGGCAAAGCGGCATGCTTTCATACAGAGGCAAAAACATGTCCTCCAATCATTGTCTATGCTCAATATCATGAAATACATTTGTGATATCCTCAATATTAAGAAGTGGTGGAGGTTCAGGTGTCAAGATACTTTTTGGTCTAATTCACTAAGGCCAAGCGGTGGCTGGTTCAGCATATCATTAATATTAAAATTGGTTCCAGTGGTAGAAGTGATTTATTCAAATAACTTTGCTTAGAAAAAAATTTGGCATTAAAATATATATGTTATTCAATATGTTTTACTCATCTTGGTAACTCATTAAATCTAAACTATCCTTTAATGATGTTATATGCAGGTTTAGGAAGGAAAGCTCTCCTGATAGCCTATGTTTGCTACAATTATGCCAAACACTATCAAGCACCTCTTTATTGACAGTGAGCCTGCAAAACATCTGGACATATGCAATACACAGAATGATGATTAAGAATATTCCAATATTAATTAATTTCTGGGAGTTTTGGAAGGTGAGGTGTTCATGTAGATATGGAAAACAAGTTTTTATTAGAGGAGTGGAGAAACAAATAAGTTGAAACGACTAAACTGCTATAGAAAAAGCTTTCCCACTTCGGAAAATGGATCTCCACTGGAATCAACTATGTCAAGTGGTTGAAAACTTGACACCAAGTATTAATCGTAAGATTGTGGTGTGGAACAGACCACAACAAAAGATGATTGAACTTACATGGATGGAAGTTTTCTGGATCACAATGTTGTTGAGGCAACAACTGCTAAGTATGTTTTTTAATGGTTGAAGAATTATGGGCATCAACAAGGCACAATAGAAATGGATTCCTTGCTCTTGGTTGATATGATGAAGAATAGAACTTCTCAAAAATCGCAACCTGAAGTTTATCGTGGATGAGACTGCTGATTTAGTAGGGAATGGTGATTTTCGCTGCACTCATTGCTACAAAGAAGTCAACACAGTGGCTGATCATCTTGCAAAATTAGCTACAATGAGGAGTGGAGCTATGTTATACAGCATGCTAGATCTATTGACTAGTGGGATTAAAGGATTTTATTTGCTAGACAAGATGCAAGTACCTAGAATAAGAATAAGATATCTAGATATGTGGAAATATAAAGCAGTGTCATGCCAAATAATTCTCCTATTTTGCGAGGATTGCTTTACAATAGCTGATGTATATTTGGGGTTAAGGTGAAGTCCCCCCCCCCTCCCCCCTTCCCCCCTTTTGTTTATCTTGTACATGATTTATATATACATCTGCAGGATCACAATTCTGGACTTTCAAAAAAAAAAAAAGAACTCACGGAATTATAAGGATCTGATTCGGAAGAAATCTTGAAAACAAATGAAATGATAGGTCTAGGAGGCACAATAACGAAGGAGGAAGCTTAAGATTGTGGGGGATGACAACAAAGACATATAATTAGAGACTTCTTTTGTTCATAAAACGGGTTTGTAAGGTTATGAAAGGCATAAAATTTCGGTTTTTTAACATAAAGATAAAGGATTTTAATATATATACATAGGAAGACCCACATGTATATGTGGGGGTGTACATGAACAAGTAAATTTTGGGGAAAAAATCATGTATATGTATTTTCTATTGTGAGAAAATAGAAGAAACTAAATAAAATAAATAGTGCCCTCATGGAAAGCATAGGATGACACTTGGTGCTATTAGTACGGGCCAGCTAAGTTGCTAAGACACTCCTTAAAATTACTACCGTGCCCATGTCGGATCCTCCAAAAATGCACTAATTTTAGAGGACATTATACAAATCCGTCGACATTTTTGAAAAGTCTGAGTAGAATAGCTGGCCGTGCATCCGTCCTCCCGACCTTGGTCCGAGCCAACAAAATACACATTTGTCGTTTTTATTTTTGAGTTTTAAATTCAAAGGGGCTTATTTATAACATTAAAATTGCTAGATAGGGATTCCAATCCATGATAATTCAGTAGAACTAACCCACCTTGACCATTAAAAGTTTCGTTAATGCCTAAATCATATTATCATATCATATTAAACTAAAAGTGGGAAACTCCATATATAGTTGATAGTTGAATTGCGAAATTATCATATTAAAAACAACCACTTTGACTTGATCACTTAACTTACACCATTCCTCTAATAACTTTTACATATTAGAAGCTAAAATTTTTATCTTCTATTAATTGGATAAAATTCAGTTTCACTGGAGTGTGTGTGTGTGTGTAGGGGGGGGGGGGTTACTATTTCTCTCTGCAGCAATTATTGTAGATGGCCAGTGTCCAAGCCTCTAGAATTATAGTTGCAATATCAAACTTTTCATAGTACAACATTTATATCTTTGATCTTCTAGACTTCAACCAGTAAAATATTCTATATCCTTTTCATATTTTTTGTACTTTATAAAGTTACCACACTGTGTCAAATGTCTATATCATTTTATTCTTAGACTACACAAAAAGCTATTACTATTACCGTCTTATTTGTCGAATTTTTCCCAGCATAAGGTAATATTATATTTTTCTCTTTCAACAAGTTCAGTTTTGTCATGACCCAAACCGTTGTGATTGACACCCACACTAACCCTCATGGTGGGAGAACCATTACTACAACCTAACTAAACAATACTAACAAAAAGACATGTATTTAAAGATGCGGAATCAAGTTTAAATAATTGATTTAAAAGTTGAGTTCCCACAACCTCAGTAAGTTACCAAACACAAACATAAACAAGCAGAAATTCAATCACTAAAACCTCAAAGTTAGTGTACCAAAAATTCTAACTAAACAGTCTAATATAAGGGGATGCACCCCAAACCATCTAAACCTATGTAAGAGCCTGAAAGGTTTAGTTCCAAATGAAATGGTCTAAGATTCTAGATAAATACATGGTAGCCTAAAGGAACTGGATTACCCTTAAACTCGACAAGTCAGTGATCTCCTAAATGAAGTCGCCTGAAGATGCCTTGTAGTAAACAAAGAAAGAACAAGTGTAGTATGAGTACACAAACAACGATGTACTGGTTGGGTCAAACGACTATTCCATTACGTGAAACATACACAAATAACTATAACATAGTAACCCACACATATACATAATTAAGGAATAACAATTTACTAGTTCATGCTCTATGTATCAGTTTCACAATATCAATCTCAAATGCAATAGTAAATAATGGTCCTCTCATGGAACCATACTCAAACTTTTAGTGTGTCGAAATGTATCACTCGATCCAATAGTTTGTTGAAACATGACATCTAATCTAATTAACCACAATCACAAACAAAATCAGCAACACAATGAATGAGTTACACACTTCTATCGTACAATCAGGTAACATGTTCATTGCATGCTAGCTATAGAATCACAATTAGTCATTTTATTAGATTCATTTCATCTTTACCTATTTCGTACACATGCATGAATACATTGGAGCAGTTAGCAAGCATATATAACACAGAGGGGAAACAAAACTATCACCTACCTCGAAATACAACCGGGACACTCTTAAGGAACTTGAACTTTCCCTTTCATGGGTATCTCAACTTTTTCTTTATCTAAAACTATGAAATTATGCAAATGCTCAATAATAGAGGCCTAGTTTACCCAGATTATATCGAAATACCAACCCTTGTCAAACCCCATGATCCTAACACCCAACTAGGGCTTTTTGTCACCATAAAATTCAAGTCAAAACTTTTCCCCAAGGGCAAACAATAAGGATTCTAAGTTCTAAGAATCAATCTACGAAATATTGGAGTAATTGACTTACCTTTAGCGTGAGAATCAGAAAATTAGCCCCACGTCACCCTTTTTCTCTCCAAGAACGAAATTTGCAGAAAATAATGTTTTTAGGACTTTTTCCATTTTACTAGTGACTGGCCCGCCAGATCGGGCCCGCCATGGTGGGAATAATCCCTCCATGGCGTGTTGCACTGAGATTGAGAATCGGTATTTGTGTTCCGAGTCTCAATATGACAACACATATTCGAACTTTGATGTTCTTAAAGCACCCATTCACGCTAAGATCAATCATGAGAGTTCTACTAGCCCGGATTTGATTTCGTAAAGTCGTACGTGCTTCTCATCGTCTTGGCTATCCACTTAAATAATTAAATTCATAATCGAATCCCCCATCATTATCAAATACCCTAGACCTAACCTGGTTTAGATTTCATCGAACTGTGGCCTAGGCTTGAAATTTTAAAGTTATCCATTGTCTTATCCATAGATGTGGGAACAAGCAGTTACAATAAATACAAATGAACACATCAGTCGTACTCGAGTGAAAAACTAGGAAAATTGGGCTTAATTGAGAATACAGTAGTACCTGAATAATCAAATAACTACGGATACTTTTCTCGCATGTCCTTCTCGGTTTCCCAATTATCTTTCTTATCGTGACAATATCTATTAAACTTTCAATGACTTAATCTCCTTGGTTCTAGGTTTCTGAAAATCATGATCAAGGATTAAAAGTGGTTGATCCTCATACTGAAGATTTTTGTTTAACAAAACTGAGTCCTGGTTGATGATAAATCTCCATCTCCGTGATACTTCTTGGACATATGTAATGCTGGAAGGAATCCAGATAGGCTAGGTTATGAAACAAACCTATAATCCTTTACCTTTACACATTCAAGGATCCTAAGTGGAAAATGTATTGAGAACTACACTTTCCCGTCTTGCCAAATCTCAGACCTTTATGGGTGGCACATTCAGAAGAACTTGTTCACTACACTTAACGTCATGTCCCTTAATTTACGATATGCGTACTCTTTGTATTGACTTTGAGTGATTAGAAGCTTAACTTGGTTACTCCTCACCTTATCCTGAGCATCCTTTACCAACTCCACCCTCAAACCATCATATGGGAGATTTACACCCCCTCTTATAAAGTTCTTTGAATGGTGTCATGTCAATGCTGGAGTGATATATATTTTTGTAAGAGAACCCACATAAAGGTAGAAATTTATCTCAATGCCCTCCAAAGTAAATTACATATGTACTTACATGTCTTCCAAAACACTCCAATTTTCTTTTGCGATTATCCATCACTTTGTGGGTAGAAAGTTGTGGTGAAAGTGAGTTGAGTGCCCAACTCTTCATGCAACTTCCTTCAAAACATCAATGTGAACTGCGTGCAGATGATAGAAAGGGGCACCCCGTGCAGCCTTACTATCTACTTAACATATATAGTTGCCAAATTCTTGGCATTATAGTCTACTCTGACCGGAATTAAGTGGGATAAATTAGTGAGTCTGTCAACTACAACCCAAATAGAGTCAAACTTTCCCATGGACATCTAGAACAATACAAATATGGTTAAAACTTCCTTACTATTATAGTAGTCCAAAATGTTATCAATAAAGACAATTACAAAGGAATCAAGGATTGTTTTGGACACACCATTCATCAAATTCATGAAGGCTGCAGGTACATTGGTCAACCCAAATAACATCACCAAGAACTCATAGTGCCCATACTGAGTCGTGAATGTTGTCTTGGGTACATCTTCGGTCCTAATCAATAACTGATGATACCAAGACCTTAAATCAATTTTCCAGAATACTATGCTCCCCGCAAGTGGTCAAAGAGAACTGGACCTATGTTATACAATAAGCTGGATCAATAGCCTAGTGAGATTAAAAGATCTTATTTGCTAGAAAAGATGCAAGTACCTAGTATAAGGATAAGATACCGTAGACACGTGTTTTTTTTGACCAAAATTAAGATTTTACACTATTTTAATACTTAAATATTATTATTTCAGTAGGTTCAAAAATTAAAAATAATTAAAAATTAGTAAAAGAAGCTTGTGAATTAATTTATAGGTTAGTTATTATTTATTTTAATAAATCCTTCAACTTTTACCTAGTCTAAATTATTTTTTCTGTATATTGTGAAGAAGAAGAACAAAAGGAGGGCACTATGAAATTCAAATTATTTCACTCTTTATCCTAATTCTTCTCAAATTCACTATTCCTCCTAAAAATCCTCTTCCATTTATTTACTTTTTATTATTATTTTTCTTCCCCTTTCATGTTTCACGTATACTGTTATGATCTAAGCCTACACCTTGGAAGTGACCGGTACTCAAGAACCATTTCTGCCCCCAAGTTAACCCTTATCCCAGCTGACTACAAGCGGAAGACTAACTCAAACATCCATAAGCATCAATTGAAAGAAACGTCTAAAAATAATTTACTTAATCTCAAAACTTCACTGAATATACTGAGTATAAAATTTAAGTTTTAAATAACTATATGAAATTGAAAAACTCTCCAAAAATGTCTATCTATGAAGTCTCTACTATACAATGATGAGTGTCGGGACAAGAGCCATGACTCCTCAAAAGAGCTAATACTAATAAATCATAAAACTGGAGTACTTCAAAAACAAGGAGGTCTCACTCATAAGCAGACGAGTGGATGAAGTGATCCTAACAGACTCTTGTTGAGATTTCTAATAACGTGTATCTACATCATTAAAATATGCAGGTCGATTGAAATCAATACATTGAATGTACGAGTATGTAATATAGTTGAATTAAAAATAAGTAAAAGAAATGTCTGCAATAGATAACAATGCACTCAAGCTGAATGTAAAGAAATAAAGTAGTTAAATTATTTAAAGCTTTACAAAATGCTTTATCATCTCAGAACTCAACATAATAAATGATATTTAAAAATACACTTTAACTCTATTGGGAGATTCGCTAACCGGCAACAATCACTATGAGCTACATAATGATAACGTATATCGCTCACGCTGCCAAAACTGATCTATACCTTGCCGGGATATAGGACACTTCAACTTAGGTGGACCCACTAAGTTATGCCCGAAGGTAGTTAAGATTCATCTAAAAAATATGATTCTTTACCATGTTGGCGTACATATTTTATGAGGAATGTGAGTTGTCTGAACTCATCCCCATATTACTCCAAATAATATATAGTTATGCTCAATGTTTAAAATATACTATTCCTCTGATTTGATATAACTGCTAAAACTATCCTCTTAAAAGAGGAAATTTCTCTTGAACTCATAACTCATTTAGAATTCGAATTTCTCTTTTATCAATGTAAAACTGATATCTTTGGGAATACTAGTTCCCTTATACTCTTAATTAGTACTTCAAAGCTCTTCTAAAAATAAATGAAAATCATATTGTGATATGATTATTGATGACTTAGGAAGTCATACTCCACAAATATTGATGGTATATATAGATACCATACGACTTAAGTATTGATTGCTTACTCGATGTCATACTAATCATGTTTTAAAAATCTTTCTCAAACTCCTCTTTACTTTCTCAAAAATTTAGTTTAAAACAAAAATGTTGGACTTAGAATATTTTCAAAATTTTTTATCACTCAAAATAGGGTTCATGCTGAAATATAAACATGAACAACTAAACTCAAGGATCTCAATAACAATATAGAGAACTTAATACTCAAAACTCAAGAACCTAGGATTCAAGAACTTAAAACTCAATGATACTACTCATCTCAAGAATACTCAATTCATAGGCTTCATGCTGAATATAAACATCGAATACACTCAAGAATATCAATGCATAAAATATATAAATTCAAAAATTAGGAATAAAATATAAAAAAGAACAAGGAACTCAAGAACTCAAGATCGACTCATCTCAACAATACTCAAATCTAGGGATAAGATTCTAGGTTACTCTTTTACTAATTTGAAAGTATACGTAGGGCGTGAGGAAGAACTAGTCCAACACTATGATAACCTTACATACCTGGAAGAAAAAAGTTCTTGAGGAATCTCGAAGAAGAATTCGATAAGAAGCCTTGAAACCCTAGCTAGAAGGATAAAATTAAGAAAACCTTTTTTTGAGCTTCTTGAATTAGTTTTTTGAAATCTCTATGACCAAAAATTAGTGATTCATAATTGTGTGGGGAAATTTGAGTTGGAAAGATCGGACTTATTGGAGAAAAACTTACCTTGAAGAAAAACCTTAAAAATATTGAAAGAATTTTGAATGGGGTCTTCTACTTTAATTTTTACTTAGGATTTTGCCTTAGGGTTTTGAGAGAGAAGAGAATAGGGGATTGAAAGATAAAAATCTGATTTTTTAAGCCTTTAATTTATCAAGAAATTCGTTTAGGGTTTTCTTAGAGGTAAAAAGACAAATGATCATTTTAAATATTTTTTCGTCGACTAATTCGTCATTGCATTGTACTAGGCTACGAAAATGATCATAACGTTTTACTCAAAACTCGGACTAATGCGAAATTAGTGGCGTTGGAAATAAGATCAAAATACCTTCAACTTGGTACGTTATGGGCCACTTAACTCTTTATTATTATAAGAGATATGATCGTTTAATGTTGACTCAAGTAAAATCTAACATCAAAACTTAATCGGTAAGAATACTTTCAACTCAACTTTGTGCTAGGAGTTTTTAGTGAATTTAATTGATCTCCAAAATAATTCTCACACAAAAGAATTTACCTCTACATATGTGAGAAATTTAAAAATAACCAAATAAGACCTTATATGCAAAAAGAAAATAGTTTGGCCCGTAGCTTAAAAGTTTTTGGGGTGTTACAATATCTTTCCTTTGGGATCATTCATCCTCGAATGATCGTTAAACTGAGGATAGAA
The DNA here is from genome assembly GCF_001406875.1 of Solanum pennellii. Taxonomy (NCBI): domain Eukaryota; kingdom Viridiplantae; phylum Streptophyta; class Magnoliopsida; order Solanales; family Solanaceae; genus Solanum; species Solanum pennellii. Next base: position 69,702,660 of record NC_028637.1, on the reverse strand, counting down.
AGGAAAAAAGTTACTCGTACTATCTTTTTGACATTTGAACTTCCCTACTAACCTTCAACCAACCTTGAGCCCATATCAAGAAACATCTAATGCATCATGCATTCGTCCACATGCTACCAACACCACATTCAAGCCTACTGATATAACCACTCCATGAACTCCTACTAACTTACCCTTATAAGAATTCATTGTTCTCTCGGTACTTTTAGCAACTTTAACTTTCATGTAGTATTACCAGGAAATTGACTTATTACTCATCATAAAACCTTATATCCTTCTTCCTCCACATTTGTAACATTACATGGAATTAACACACCATCACTATCACAATAAGAAATGACAATCCTCTTCTCTATCCTTCACACAACAAATATCAACAACAATACTCTCAAAACTAAAAAGGATTAGTGAAAGAGGTATAGAGGGAAAATATCATAATCATGATTCATTCGAGGTATCTGATATAAGAATATGCATGCCATAGCATTATGTTGCTAGCCATTGATAAATCATTAATTTGCAAGACTGAGTGTAATATAAGACATGAGTGCTTATATGAATAGGTTCATATCATGAGGCTGATGTCCAAATCTTTATGAAGTAAGATTGAGATCTACAGGTGCAACTCTGGAAAAAATAGTAGGTTAAACTAGAGCCTAAACTTAAGGGTTAAAGATCAAAAAATGACTCCCCACATATTAGAAGATCATTTAGGGATAAAAATGATGGTTATAAGAGTTAAGTCCAATAGATTAGTTCCAAGGCAAGGGGTGGAGCCAACATCAAAGGCGAATGCTTCCCCTAGTTTGAACACACTGCATCACACCTTCACGACTGGGACCATGGATCATGGCCCTCACCACGGCTCGTGAAGGGGGCTCATGGAATTTCCTTGGCCACCCAAAAACCTAGCTACTGCCTCAAATTTCACAGAAAGGACCATGACTCGTGGTCTTGACCAGGGCTCGTGGAGCTTTTCGTGGAGATTACTTGGGCAAGGTAGATTGTGGCACAAAGTATCCTAGGTACTGCCTCAAGGACCATGACTCGTTGAGCCCCTCGTGGAAATGCCTTGGGTAAGTGAGCTTCATGCACCAAATTTCTAGCCACTACCTCATACTTCACTAGCAGGACCATGAGTCGTGGTCCTCACCACAACTTGTTAAGGTGGCTCGTGACACCTAGGCATGGTAAATTAATGAGTGTTAGTTAAATCATTTCCTATTTTCGTCCTATTACAGTGAGGTCCTTTAGGGTATTTTTAGGGGTACTATATAAGTGTTTTGTAGTCTAAATTCACCCAAATTAAGTCATTATATTCAAACACCCAAATCAAACCAAAAATTCTCTTCCTCTCAAAATTTCCCTCTCTAAAACTCAAAGAAGTAGAAAAGTAGACTTGGAGATAGGGTATGTCAAATTCAAGTCTTATTCCTCAAATTTATTGTAGATTCTTAATCAATGTATGGTGGATTTTCATATATGGGTAGCTTTGACCCATAAAATTTATTTCAAAGCTTCTAATTTTGCCAAACACCTAGGGCTTCAATCTAAGTCATGGGTTCTCTTTCAAAATGTTTTCAATTGTTTATTTATGGTGGATTATTGTTGATTATGGTGGATTATGGTTGAGTTTATAATGTTTATTTATGATAAAATTTCCCCATGAACCCACAAATTCCCCATATTGCTATATTGTGAATTCATGATGTGGGTTGATTGATTATAGAAGCATGTCAATTGATTATGTTTATATTAATTGAGTTATCTAATCATTATATTCCCCTATAAAATATAGAAATTCTATATGTTTGGGTTGAGTTGATTCATAGCCTTGCTAGGCAAATTTTGAGGGTTTGTACATGTTGATAAAAATTGTGTATGAGCTTATGATCCACTTAGAAAGTAGAGAATTCTATAACTATGGTGTAATTGTGGTATTGTTGCAACATCATTCTACCCATACCATTACGCATGACTATGTATGAAATACCTATGATTATTATAGTATGATTGTGTTGATTGAAAGACTATTCTCATGAACACACTATCAATATGATGTGAAAGGTTTAATCACATATTGATGATTATAAGGTTGAAAGGACATTCTCACCTAATGAATCTATGAGTTATTATGATATCATGTTGGTTTGAGTGCATAGTGCATTCTTTCATGAACATGAACTTAAGTAAAGACTTAATAAGAATTTTAAAGGGAATTATGCTTAGCACCAAGTGGATATGAATATGAGATGGAAGCTTTTACATTAGAAAGTTAAAACATTTTACGTTAGAAAGTACTAGTTTCTACTAGAAATCTCCTTATCCATAACTATGTGCCCACATAGTTTTTTAGATAGTGTATTCACCTATGAAAATATATGAGTTCTACCTTAGGCAAGTAAGAAACCTCTTTCTAGCGTGGGGGTAAGACACCGAATTCAATGTAACTCACATGGTCTATGTCGGTTAATACTAAATTTCTCTATATAATAAGAATATGAATCATGAGAAGAATTAAACATGATCAATAACTATGACTTCTTAACAAATACTACTTAGTATGAGTAGGGGTATGGGGATTCATTGATGCATTGCACAAGTAGGATTCAAGAGTGGTTGTGGTGAGGTTCTTTGATGTTATGAGGACTTATGAATTATGCATGTTTGTTATGTATTGTTGTTAAGAGTGACTTTACTTGTTTCAAGTTAATGAACATAAATGTTTCCTTGCCTATGAGTATTGTTTATGGATGAGGACAAGTTATGAAAGCTATGATGATAGTGGCCTAAAAGTGTTACTTAGATTTTGATAGGATTGTAATATCTTGTCTATGCATTTCACAAGTATGGCTTAGGGGTGCTTATGGGTTGGTTTGACTTGTGTATTAAATATTGTGCATAATGATTCTTAAGAATGTTAAAAGTGCATGATTTTAACTAAATTGTCCCTCTTTGCATGTTTTAAGGATTTTTATGCATGACTTCCATACTTGGTACATTTTGTGTTCTAATCCATATTTTCTACCTTTTTTCCACAAAGTGTAGGTTTGCATTGTTTAAGTTGCTTCCCTTTTGTTTAAGGCTTGGTTTGATTCTCTACTTTCCTCGGTGAGTCCTCATGGTTCGAGGACAAGGGTTATTATTTCTAGTTTCCTTTTGTATGTTCTACTTTGAGACTTTATTGTAAAGGGACATGTCCTTATTGAATTCTCGATTGTATTATATGGCTTATGGAGACAATATGTAGACATTCTTCGTTTTATGAAAGACTTCATTATTGAAATTTTTTAGTTTTGTATCATTTCTATTACTTATGTTTATGATTATGCTAAGGTCTGTATGAGAGACCCTCGGGGTCATGTACTTTGTGTTACATCTAAGGGGTAACCCTGGGCTGTGATAACGGGCTAAAGTGATTGCCCCTCATTCTAGAAATAGAGCATACATGTGAATCTCTTTGAAGTGTATGAGAATATCTGTATGATAGACTTATATACCTGGAAGAATACAATTATTGATTAATCTTGAAGAAGAACTTGATTAGGATCCTTGAAACCCCAACATAAAGGAGAAAAATTAAGAGAACCTTTCTTGAGATTTGTCGAATTAGTTTGTTGAAACTCTATGGCCAAGAAATTATGATTTTCATAAGTGATTTATAATTGTATGGAGAAGTTTGAGTTGTAAACAATGAAATTATTGGAGAAAGACTTACCATAAAGAAGAATCTTGAAGAAGATTGACAATCTTGAATGGGGTCTTCTACTTTTATTTTTCCTTAGGATTTTAGAAAGAAGAAAATATTGAATAATGAGATGAAAATCTGATTATTTTCAATCATTAGAGGTAAAAAGATAAAAATGACCCTTTTTAATGTTTAGCCATCGGCTAATTCATCACTGCACTGTATCAACTTACTAAAATGGTCATACCTTTTTACTCGAAACTTAGATTGACGCGAAATTAGTGGCGTGGGAAAGTAGATTCAAATAACATTGATTTTGTAGGATATGGGCCACATAAATCTATATATTATAAGAGATATGGTCGTTTAAAGTTGACCCAAGTAAAATAAAACTTAGTCAGGAAGGAAGCTTTCAACTCAACTTTGTCCTAGGAGTTCTAGTGACCTTAATTCATATTCAAATTCATTCCCATTGTAAATTATATAATTATACACATATAGAAAAATTTAAGAATTACCTGGTATGATTTTATTCATAAATGAAGAATTGTTCGAGTCTTCATTTCAGAAATTTTGGAGGGAGGGAGGGAGGGGGGGG
>NC_028637.1:69695432-69697982 GCF_001406875.1 Solanum pennellii | reverse complement strand
GGGGGGGGGGGGGGGGGGGGGGGGGGGGGGGGGGGGGGGGGGGGGGGGTTTGGCCCTTTGTAGGGAAAGAGACTAAGCATACCAACTTTTAACATGGTCATTAAAATTTGGGAGGTTGATAAGCAGCAGACATTTTTAATTTATCAATCCTTGCAATGTACGATTAGGCATACATAAGGGAAGACTTAGTAGAAGCTTTTGCCTTATCTTTAATGGTCCCTTTGATGAAATCCTTCAAATAATTGAGTGAGATCATCCGTTTGGAGCAAAATAGGATCTCCATGATAGGCATTGTTTTACATGATTTTCAATATTTTTAACTTCAATACCCTTTCAGGGCGTATCATTGGATTCTCCATCTAATTATCCATTCATCATGTCTATTAACTTACTCTTGGTTTTCTATATACTTAGTCAATCCTCCAATTATCTTTGACATGTTTGCAAACTATTCCTCTATGTATGAAGCATCAGCTACTACTAATTGCATGCCCATTAGAGACATCAGAGAGTAGCATGGATTATTAGGAAAGTCGATCTTCAAAGGGCACATATCAGGTGATGCATGTGTAGAGGAATCATTAGTTGAATTGGTTCTTCATTCCAGTAGATTTCTTTGAACTTGAGAGCTTAACTAGAGCTAGAGTCTTTTTGTTATTTTGGGGGAACACTCCTTCCTTATAAAACTTATGTAGAGAACCTTTTCCTTTTAGTGTTATGATCCAATACAAGAAATTTATGTGGATGATACTTGAAGTGTTTGATGTCCCATCGTAGTGTTCTGGCTCCTTGTAAACAACTCAACATTTCCATAGGTAACACTAAATTTTCCTTTTACATAACATATAACTTAGAGTCAGCAATCTTAGAGACCTTAGAGGTTGTTTGCAGGGTGTTGATCTTCTTCAAATCCATTTTCACACACTTTAATTCTTGAAAAGGTGATATGAGAGGCATAGATGTGCTAGAATTTATATATGATAAAATTTATGTCAAAATTTTTTATATTAAGACTAGAAAATATTACAACAAGATATTTATTTGTTTTCAAATATGATCATTAGAATCTTTATGAGTACTTAAATTTTTTGTTTTATAAATCTAAATTTAATGTCTTCTAAGTTTAATTTTGAATTTTGATGAACTTGAAATTGAACATAAACTTGACTTCCACTTCCAAGGGCTTTTGAACTTTTTCTTGAATATGGTCCTCTTGATCTTTAGTTGTTCTTTAACTTGAGTGCTTGGGTATTTGTATTCTTCATCTTGTAGCTTGTAGGGAAATTTGTAGTGTTTGATCTAGGAGCTCTCTTTGGCTTCTAGTTAGAATTCTAGTGTGATTTATGAGTTATGAGGACCCCTATTTATAGTAGTAGAATGGACAAATTATGATGAAAAAGCTTGTTTCCATTTACCCCATCACATTTAAGTGATATGATATATTTGACTTTAACTAAGTGGAATCTTCATTTGTTAATGGAGTAACTCAATGAAATTGAAACTCAATTAAATCAATATTTTTAGACTTAACTAATTAATCTAATTATATTCAATCACAATATTTATTTGGACTGATATATATTGAATTTAATATAATCTGATTTTTTATAATTTTATTTTTAGTAAATTTTAAATGATTACAATGATATCACAAAAAACATATACTAATTATGCAAATATTTAAATTAATGTAAAGTACATTTAAATACTTGCATTAATCTCATATTTGGTACATCCTAATGAATTGCAATAGTCTCTTTTATTTAAATCTCTTTTTTTTAATCAAATTGCATTAAATCTGATATTTGACTTTTCTTTTTTACAGTTACAAAAGAAAACAAAAATGAAGAATTGCATTAATCTCATATTTGATGCCTTCTAAAGCTATAAAAGCATGGTGGAGAGTGTAGCGAAATGAAAAAGTAGAAAAATGGCAAAGTTTTGGTCCTCTTCATTGTTCTTTCTCTCCTTTGTATTAGTAACACTATTTGGAAATATCCCAAATGTTAATGCAGACATACTTGATGACGTTTGTCCCAAAACCATAAATCCTCCTCTATGTTTTCAAGTGCTTCGAAATGATCCCTATGTTTACAAAGGAGATATTCACAGCCTTCTCTCCATTGTTCTTTCCATAGCACAAGATAATACCACATCTACCTATAACTTGGTTCAATCCATTCTTCAAAAACCCATAAAATATCCCAACATGAAAGACCAACTAATTGGTTGTTTAAAAAACTACAAATATGCAAGTGATAATCTTGAAAGTTGCAATGATTTGTTTAGGATTGCTAATTATAGAAAAATAAGTTATTTGGCTTCTGCTGCTATGTATGAATCTCTTGCTTGTAATTAAGGTTTCAGAGATGTACCACCCCAACTCAAACAACTCAGCAAGACGGTGCAAGAGTTCTCTGATGTTTCAGCTGTTATTGCCTATGATCTCGAATAATCTAGTTATTTTACTTCATGCCTTATGTCTCAATTCGTTCTTAAATTACATGGATGAATTCATCTTCTAAATATATATATATATATATATATATA
>NC_028637.1:69633108-69694855 GCF_001406875.1 Solanum pennellii | reverse complement strand
TATATATATATATATATATGAAATACTTGAAGGCGTAAAGTGAAATTTCAATTAACTCTTAAAATATAAACAAACTTGATATATAATTTTAAAATCAATTTTCAAAATGTTTTTATGCGAAATAATATTTTTTAATAATTCATTTCTTTGATAAAAATAAATTATTAGTTTTAGGTTAGATTTTTTGACTTGCAATGTTGAAATCGTCCTTTTACCGAGGCACACACTATAGGAATTGTAAACATAATTATATAAGTAATAGTTTGATAAATTTAGATGAAAATAATAGTAATTAAGAACCATAGAAGGTTATTCAATAAGTTGAGAACTTGGTATACACTATTTAATGTTTTTTTTAATACTTGAAATCCTAAAGAAATTAAAAAAAATTGCAATTGTCCCTCTTTAGTATTTTTTGACTATTGGCTCTTGTTAGTTGTTTGTGGTAAAATTTTTTTTAATGACCCTCTATGACATTTACTTGTATGAATGTATTTTAAGTGTTAAGAGCTTTTCTACAATAAATAAAGTTATATATTACTTAAGAGTTTTGTCACCTAGTCAGTTGTTTGCTTTTTATTTAGTTTTTTTTTTTAATTTTAGAGCTTTTAAAGTTTGAATGGTTAACTTTGGTCAAAACTTCAGGTAATTGACCTTTGACTGTAATTTTGATGTTTTCTTTAGCTATGAGACATCATGTTTCGTCATTAGTGACCTTTTATTCAGGTCTCAAGGCTTCTAGGCTCATTTCAAGCACCTTACTATTTGGTTAAAATAGAATTTTTGGTGTGGGAGCCACCTTTGTTGAGATGACCTACATGGTATTTTCTGAAACCTTTGTTTTGTCTGAAGTGTCAAATTATGTGTGTTAGCATAGTTTGTTTGTGTGTATGGGGTTCAAACGAATCTCAAGGACCCGTTAAGGCATTTGGCCAACCTCAAATTTAGGTTGGTGTAGCATTTGCTGGTTCCCCATTGTATCCGTGATCTGTGAATTGCTTTTGCAAATGCCACTGAAATTGGTCTTCAAAATTGCAGGCTGGGCATCACATTCAGGCAAACAATTATTTTTTGTCTTCGGGGTCGTGTGTTTTTTTACACCCCGCTGTTTAAAAGGTCTAAAATTAGAAAGAAACCATTTTTCAAAATTATGAAAATCTGAAATTTGGAAAGTATGTGAAGTATGAGTTTTGTGTCAAATAAAAAATAACCATGACTCCTAGTACAATATGCTTTAGGTATACAACAAGATATTTAATTATAGGTCTTTGAATTATCTTTTCAATGCCACCAAGTTTGCTAATTTTTAAATTCGTATGAAAAAGATATGCCCGTTTGAAGTTGGACTATCCGTATAAAGAAAATCAACCAGATTTTAGAGGGGTATTTTGGTCTTTTCATTACCCAACCAATTTATTTCGTTTTTAGTAAGTTATTTGGGGTCTAAATTTAGTTGGTTTCATTTACACAATTGAATAATACGCTAGGATTCGAGACAAGAGAAAAGAGGAGAAGAGTCAAGGCGTTCTTGAAGATTTCTTGTGAAATCTAAGTCGTTTCGCCAAAGATTTGATCTCTAATGAGGTACGTGATGATTTCATATCATTGAGTTCGTTCACCCACGCGCCAATCATGTTTGTTTCAGTGAAATTCGTTCTAAGAAGTTAAAGTATGATGTTTTTGAATTATGTTCTTGAAATTGGCTTTTGTTCTTGAGTTTCCATAAGATTGTTCAAAATCTTAATGGAATCATGTCGTAACTAGAGTTGTATATGAGTAGGTTCTTCTATTAATGTACTGTGTATCTGAATCAAAAGAGGAATTGAGAAAACAAATCAAACTTAGGCAAATTGGGGTTAGAAAATGAAGAAAGAAAAAGTTAGAAAAATCTAGGTAACAGGTTCGCAACTCTATTCCTCAGGATTGGAACTTTTCCCTCTGCTTCGTGGAGAGGTCGCGGACCCTTCTGCCTTAAAGTTTATTTTGCGACCAAATAATAAAATGCATCTCGCGTCACGAACTTGCTTCCATACAATTATTTCTTGATTGTTTCTCATGTTTAACAATCTATAAACACTCCTAAACATCATGAGATCTTTCCTACCACAAATAACAACCTTAGATCCATAAATTTCAAATTCAAGAAAAGTTAAGAGCCAAGTCTAGAGAGTTCTTAGAGTCCTTTTAAAAGTGTTCTACAAATGCTTTTAGACATGTTTTAAGACCTGAGTTGAGCAGAGAGTAAAGTGTGAAGTTCATTTCTTCAAAATAGTATATGGGGACTATGTATCCCCAAAGAGTAAACGTTTTCACATTTAAACAAGAATGGAAACACCTATTTCCGAAAAAGCCTTTGAGCTAGTTTTAAGTAAAGAGTAAATATTTTCACAATTAAGCAAGAGAGGACACAATGATTTCCTAGAGATCCTTTGGTATAGTTTTTGAGTGATTATCTCAAATCACAGAAAGAGTTATGTTTTTAAACATATGATCTAGTTATATTTGGGATTATTATTGAACACCGATATATGGGAGAATTCAGAAAACTCACAATCCCCATATATCATGTAGCCGTCATTGGTAGAAAAGGGTCATACTTTTTAGATGATTCGTTAGTGATTTTTAGCATAGACTAGGGGATCCACTTAGTAGTTAGGTTCTATACCCTCAACAAGGTATAAGACGACTTTGGCAGCCTAAGGCAAAACGGTGTATCATCACATAGCTTGTTATATTTTATATTCTTACATACACTGAGATAACTTGTATTTCCACATAGAAAATTTTTTTCAATTGTACCCTTGAATTCAAACTGAGTTACCATTGTATTTTTGAATACACAAAGTTGTTACCATGTATTGAAAGCTTTTCTTTATATTGCATTTATATTATTATTTTATATTGAATTGAGCTAAGTTGAGACTAGGTATGTTCTTTCAGTTCTTTTCGAGCTTATGTGTTGTAGTAGAATTCCCCTCGCATGCTCGTACATTCAATTTACTTATGTCAGTTGGCTTGCATTTTTTATGATGCTGATTTAGATAACCAGGATCAACATCCAGTGCATCGTTGATCCGGTTTAGGTTCAAAGTTCTTGGTGAGCCTCCTTGCTTCTGGAGGATCCATTTTTATTGCTCTATCAGTTTAGTTCATTAGGATTCAATGGGTCTTATCGCAACGTCCATATTAGTTGTTAGAGACTTCACATACATTTAGTTGATGTTAGTCCTTGAGTCTTTCCATTTCAGTTTTAATGTTTGAGACTAGAGTTGTCATATAAGCTAGTTGCATGTTTCTTGTAAGACATTCGAAGTGTACTGCATGATTTCATCTTTTGAGACCATTTTCTTGTTATTTAAGTCTTGCGCTAAGAGTCATGCTCCGAGCATGACAAACTTGGTATCTCATTAATGCACAAATCACCTCTCCTCCCAAGGAATTCTTACCAATGGGAAATGTTAACTACTCAAATAAGAAGGACGCAGTCTACCTTCGCATTAGGAGTTCCCTCATTTCAGATTATGTAAAGTACCCAAGGCGTAAGACTTTTCGCTGGTTTAAGATGATGAGAAAGATATGAAAGCCCATTTCGGGTTGATTTTATTCCCCGGCTTGCCCAGGAAATGAGTTGTGTAGCGGTTACCTTAGGGTTAGGGTGGGAATAACATTTCACTCTGCTAGACATAATTCCATAGCTATCTGAAAACACACTTTCTTTTTTTCGTAAGCATCTCACCTATTCCTTAATTTTATCTTATACACTAGGCAATAGATAGAAATTATTTCCTAATTCCCATAGTTTTTGCAATGCTTCTTCCACCCATCTCGATTAAAAGCTACTTCTTAGTAGCTATCGCAGGTTTCATTACTTTTCCTCCATTCAAGCACAAAGGAAAATGATATTGCATAATAAATTAATATTTGAGAACATTTACCCTAAAAGAAGAATATTGTGGTCTTCTAACACACAAAAATAACAATATTATGGTCTTTGATGGATGAAAAAATGAGAGACTGGTAGAGCTCCTCTTTGTTAGCCGCAACATTCTCCCTTCTATCTATCAACCATTTGACTATGGAACTTTCTCCATACAACAATCATTTTTAAAATAATGTGCAATTCATATCCCTAGATGAAGGGGAAAATGTGATTGATAATTTAAGTGATAAAGTATCTAGAAAAATGGATGCAACTGGTCTTCAATATGCACCAGAATGAACGTCGGTAAGAGAGCTTGCCGAACATGTCTAGATGGTTGGAAAAGGGGAAGCAATATGGAATAATTATTATCCCCCCCGCCACCACCATAGTCTAATGAGCACGACTTTCCATATGTCGGATATCCTTGAAGATTAGCTCCTACATTTCTCTTAGGAGAGGTGCACTTGCGGCGAGAAGAAGCAAGATTATTAGATACCTTAGGAAAGACCGGCCAGAATCACAGATGCAAGTTTCCCTGTATGTGGCTCATCCGTGATAACTTCTCCGAAGTCCAAGAGGTGGAAGCAGTTTTGATAGGAGGGAGAAAGCTTTTTCAATGGTGATGAACGAGGGGGAAATTCTTGGACGACAGCCACTCATCCAACCTGGCGATAGTACTGTAAACCTTTGGCTCACGATTGAAGAATGTATCTCACGCGACTAAATCCTATAGCAATCCCTGCGTACACAATATATATTCATCCCTATCTAAATCATGCATGTTAGTTTGTTGTTGTGGTAACCTCCTCCGGTTCTGTTCGCAGATCAAGAATATTCCTTGTCTGTGAGTTAAACGATCAAACATCTACAATAGAGTTCACCTAGGGAGTTATGTTAGTAGAGTCGTAGTTATGGTGTGAATCGTTCCCATCAATAATTAGGAGGCTGAAATACTTAGGAACTATCTCACTTATTTCATACTTATTTTGTGCGATTGAGTTTATCTCTAAAAAGTTTCTCCTAATTTGTACTTGTGCCTAATGCACCAGAAGTGCAACTCGAAGGAGAGGCCACCAATGCTGAGTTCCGTGAAGCTATCCAGATATTAGTTCATGTAGTGACCAATCATGTTGGACACAAAGAAAATCGACAATATGTGACTAATACTTCAAGGATTTATAAGTTATTAAGGAAAAATTCTCCAAGCTTCACTACTTCAAGTGTCACTAAGGACCAAGAATTTTTTTTAGGAGCTTTAGAATGTTTTTGAGATCGTGCAGATTGCTGATGGTGTGCCACTTGTGAGTTGTGATTTGTTTGATGAGGCCTTCTTGGGGCGTTTCTTACCCCTTTAACTAAGAGAAGCCAAGGTAAGAGAATTTCTTAATCTTAAGTAGGATGTTCATGAGTACTGTCTGAACTTCACCCAACTTTTTTATTATGCTCCGAAGATTATTTCTGACATGAGGAGCGGGATGAGTTTGTTCGTTGTTGGGTTGTCTCTTCTGTCTAGTATGAAAGGTGATATTGTAAAAACTCTAAAAACAAACTAGATTAAACTATAGCCGAGTGTTATGAGTTAGTATGGTGTTAAAATTATGAATATTAGCAACAGAAGTCAGTATGTAAAGTTTGAAAGTGAAACGTCGAAGAACGTCCAAAACGTCCAGAAGCGAAGCTTGAGAACAACATTCTCTCAAGAAGACTTGGTATGTCCTCATTTTATTTGAGGACATAGTTATGTCTAGTTTCATTTCTTAAAAGACATTGCAATAGACTTTGGTTTTCCATTTTGTCGATGTATGGGTTGTGAACTTGAGATTTTCATGTGTCTAAGATGGTTAAAAAGAGACTTAGTGTTTGCTATGTTTCTATAAAAATGTTTGACTATTGTTTTGAGAAGTCTCAGTTCTACACTACTTTTCATATATATGCGATTAATGATGTATAAGGGCTTGTACAATACCTCTAAGAGGTCGAGTGCGCCATGTGGCGACTTAAGGGTGCCCTAACTTATAGGGTCTACTTTGGGTCATGACAAACTTGGTATTAGAGGATAAGGTTATGAAGTAGTCTTTACGATTAAAAGTCTGTCAAAGTATGAAACTTATGTATTGTAGAGTCTTGTTCATCGTGGGTGAGATGCGACACATCTATGAGCAAGAGGATATAGGACGATAGAAGTTTCCCTTTCTTTATTAATCTTATATCGTGCCATACTGTCGAGGTTATAAGTGTCGATTCCTAATCTCTTCTCTTGTCTTTATATGATATGAATACGAGAAGGACGCTCGCAACAAGAGTTGATGAAAAAGTGGTCAATGAGGTAATTCCTCCCCAAGGTAAGCAAGTTCGACAAGGTGTTCAAGTTCCTCAAGGTGAACAAGTTCCTATATTTTGTCAGATGAATGAGGTTCCGGTGGTTCTCCAGGACATGACTAATGGGGATATTAGAGAGGCTCTTCTTACCCTAGCCCGAGCCATGACAACTAAAGTGAATAGAGATATTAGGCCTACGATGAATGTTTTTGAGAGTATATGACCTCTATATTGAGAGACTTTGTGAGGACGAATCCCCCTATCTTCCTTGGTTTTATGGTGGGAGAAGATCACCAAGAGTTTCTAGATGGTGTGTATAAGATTTTGAGTGTTATGGGGGTAACTTGCAGGGAGAAACGAAGTTGGGTTCATACTAATTGAGATAAGTTTCTCAAGTTTGGTACACACGCTGGAAAGATAATAGGCCGGTTGAGTTGGGTCCTATAGAATGGGAAGATTTTAAGAAAGCCTTCTTAGGAAATTACTTTCCCCGTGAGAAGAGGGAGGTAAAGGTTGAAGAGTTTATAAACCTTAGGCAAGGTAACATGAGTGTTGAAGAGTATTTTTTGAAGTTTACGCTATAGTCTAAGTATGCTCCATCTTTGGTGTCTAACCCTAGAGATGATATAGTTAGGTTTGTGTTGCGGTCTAATCACACACGCAAGTGCACGTAAGCATACAAGCAATAAAGTGACTCTTGTTAGAGAGTCGGGTATCGTACCCATATGTACTTAAGACTAAACTTCATCGATTTTTCCAATTCACAACTTAACACAAGTGAAATTTCAAGATTTTGTAGAAATTTTTAACTAACTAATTATATTTAAACTAAAAGTAACTATGGTGATTCAATTTCTTAAGGTTCAAACAATGATGTGGGAAAGATCCAGTACTATAACTTTTACCAGGAATCATGTAATCAAATATATTTTGATAAAGGTTTTCTTGAAGTTAACCACAGTTTTAGATGTATGATCATGATCTCTCAACCTCTAATCACCTACAAAAAATACCACCCTAACTACATCGTTTAGTGGGGATAGAGTGAGTAAAAATTGAGCATTAAGATATCTTCCTGTATGGTGGTTCATGTAAGATTTCTAGGTATATCTCTACCCTAGAAACGAATCAACCCTAGCTATATAGTGTCAACCAAACTCCTTGTGTTCCACGTTCTATCCTCTTATTCCTATCTCAAGTTCAATTCGGACAATATGTTTATTTCTATGATGATCAAGCATGAAATACAAAGAGCAAAAACATAAGAACAACTCATAATAAAACCCTAAACAAGTTCTACAAATTTCATTCATCCTGTAGCCACAACCCTAGAACTAGGGTATTTAGCCACTCATAATCATCCAATAAATCTTACAATGAATATAGATCATTCCAAGATCATGGAAAATTAAAGAAAAAGAGTTTTACCCTACAAAACTTCAAAAAGTCCTTCTTCCCGTCTCCACGTTTGATAATTAGAAAAATAATAATTAATAAAATTAAAATAGAACCCTATTTATACTAAAGTCGAAGTGACCAATTTTGGGCTTCAGGCGCCGACGCGAAGCCACAGTCGATTCTTGGATCCAATCAGAGAAACTTTCTGCGCGATGCGGATGCTTCACGAGGTGTTCTGCCTCAAAATTAATTCAAGCCTTTATATTACTTGTCATTCTACGCGACATAGGGAAAACACACATATGCCTTTAGGTATTTCTTCAATTTAATCTTGCCCCATTTCATCCTTAAATCTCTATATTGCTTCCTTTGCTCATATTCTTGCATATTTCTTTCGCATAGCCTACCTACACAATTAATCATGTCAGTTAGCTCAGAAACACAGAATTGACTCAATATGACTCTTAAACATAGACTTTAATGACTTAAAACTAAGCATACATATGAGTATAATTAGCGTTATGGGCATACAAATATGCTCAACATCACTACCCACACTTAAAGCTTTGTTCGTCCTCAAAAAACTACTAACAACTCCTAGACCCGGACTCTAAACTTAGTTGTGCTTCCACCTATTTCACAACATCTTTCCTATTATTATATGCATCTAATATAAGTATGCTTCGACAACTTTCAACAACCAACAGTAGTAACAAACTTTTTACCACTAAATATCACCTTACTGCCTACAACAAATGCCTCTCACGACAATGAACAATCCATGCGCACACGAAGTAGTTACATATAGTTTCATGACTTAGCATCAAAGCAACTCCCACTCAAGAAACGACTTCTCATGCATGATGTGAGAACCATAAGCTTGCCCATTATGTACATCTCTACTAATGAAATGTATTTTGCTAAAATATTGAACATGATTTAATCGGGTTGTTATGTGGAATATTCATTTATATGATAGTAGTGACTTGTTCTCCCTATTGCACTATGTTCAGTTTCTATTCTACGATTTCACCTTTCTATCTCATTCAACTTCTTCATTTTCAAGTCTAGCCTGCCTTCACATTTGGATTCTTTCCCCTCGTATATATACAAATCTATAAATATATATATGCATATATTATTATTATTATTATTATTATTATTATTATTACTATTATTATTATTATTATTATTATTATTATTATTATTATTTTATTGATGAAGCTACTCTAAACTTAATAAGTCTTTATGGACTTAAGTGTACACTTCTTTTGTCTAGGTCAGGACCAATATCGAAGTAGTATTCACTTCTTATTTTGGGGCAATGCCCTACCTTCTTCTTTCGTTTTACCCTCACATGTATGCTTCATCACCTTTTCTACAATTGTTTCTTTTATTTTTCTATCTTCAGCCCAACGCAGTAAATTAGGAATCATGATCAAACTAATGGACTCAATGGAAGGGATTTTACTTATTTTATGGGTTCCAACAAAATTAAGGTTGAAGGCTCAAATGGGATAAACTAGGGATAATGCAAGGCTCAATTTCTGACCAATTTTCAAGGAAAGCCTACTATCATATCTCTGAGCACAATTACATCCACATTTCACTTTGATAACAACTTGGTCAAGTTCTATAGTCACAAGCATGTCATGGAATCAATCAATAGCTCATTAGCACATGGCACAAGTTGCATTCAGAAAAAATCAACCTTAGCACATAATTTTGTTACTCAGAAGGTTCTTTTACGCTTAAGTTGTTCATTTGTATAGCATGTCCAAACATTGCATTGCATACATATATTAATTCAACTATGCTCTTTTACATGGACAAGGATTCAACGCAACCTAACCTAGGATTCAAATTATGAAATTTCCCTTAAGGCGGTCTTCATCGATCTATCATAGGGGCAGCTTGACTCGATCTATGACTGATACTGACTCTATGATTTTTTATATGGTTTAAAGGGACTATCCTTGGCTAAAAAATGCTAAGAAAACCAAAAGTAAAACAGAACATAAACATATAATGTTTCAGACAATGTTTCACCCTACACTTATAACATGTCAATCCAGTTAATAAGGCAAGGTGAAAACTCTCTGAATAATTATCCATCGCATCATTTCCTCTGGCACCATCGCCGGATATCCATCTCCCTCAGAATCCAAGTCAACATCCGAGCCTGTGCGGAAATTATCCTCATCCATCGGGATATCATCGAATAGATCTATAAAATCTTGGCGAATGCACAACAACGCCTTCGCATGTGCATTCAATGAGTTATGCCGGTTAACATCCATCAGCTCGATCAAATTGGATAGGCGACCACCAGTCTTATATTGCAACATCTCTAATCCAAAAATCCGCACCATTATTAACTCATCTCGTAGGTGACGCTCCGCAGTTGTGAGAGTGGGGCCTAATTCAGTGTCAGGCTCTTTTGTCCGTGTAATATCCACAACTGCTGGATACAAGGGGACCATGTAGTCTTAGTTCTCCTTCGGAACCCTTTCACGACGACATATTTTCATAATGAGTCCACCAAAAGCAAACCTGTGGCTCTTATGAACCTGAGCCTTTTTTCATAGAAGATTTAATAATGGTCCCAACATTCATCTCCGTATCGGTTATTAAGGCGTAAAGCAGACACAACCAGTCATGTGTAATGACTGTGTAATGCATGCCGGAAATCAAACAATTCATAACCATTTTCAACCACACCCTAGTCTCTCGCAACATGTGAGCATATGTTAGAGTCTTGTGATACCTATTGTTGCTATTCTTGGTCCACCTAGACATGGACTGAGGTCCGCTAAGAAAATAGCGGATAGCATGATAAGGGGGACTAATGTTCAACGGTGTTAACACCAATGAGTTTGTGCCCTCTGTCGTTCCCAGTATATACAGACAGTTACAAAGTGAAAGCCCGTTTTTGGAATCCAATTTTGACATAGAACTCGCGAACCATGTTCAAATTATACTCTTCTGGCTACCCAAATTCCAAGCCAAGTTGAGGCTCTTGCATCCTCCTGACAATCTCTGGGAACTTGCGAATTAGACCGTCCCCATCAGAGAAATAGGAAGCTTTTGTATGCTTCTTTTACCAATTTTTTGACACCACCTTTAGCGCATATTGTCGTGTCTGTCCTCTGGGGGCTGGGGGCGCTAGTGGGACATTCCTGCTCCTTGACCTCTTCTTTTGCGAGGCCTTTGCAACAACTTCTCCGGGTCATTGAGAAGTAGACATAATTACCTGTAGGATAATGAACCAATCAGTCCCAGTGGCAACTATTCAACAATAAGACACAGGTAGTACAACACCCTACACTTAGTTTATAGTACTACACTTCGGTACTCAGACTTCCTGCAAGATTTAGTGTAAGCCATCTATTCTGCAAAATATGTTACATGCTTAATCATGATATAAAATAACCATAACAAAAAGCATAATGCACCCTCTTTTACACCTCATAAACAAAATAATAAATTATTTTCAAGACTTAACAACCCCATTAACCCTAATCCTCACAACAATCCACCCCACAACATCAACCATCATGGATTCTACTCAAGATTTCACAATTCATGCAATTGCTAAGAAATATTACTCTAGGTAACTATCAACCAAACTTTCAAAAATCCATATTTCCCCTATCCACCAGTAATAATTTACGCATTCTCAAAGCATTATGAAAATAATAAGAGAACATACCTGTGTGTTGCGTAAAAACAACAAAAAATTGACTTGAATAAATACTTGAGCTGCGCAACACGAAGGGAAGGGAGAAAATAAGGAAATTTGAGGAGAAAATGGGGGGTTTGCCCGATGGCAGAAAGGAAAAATGAGAAAAATGGTGGGAGATCGGGGGTTTAATGGGAGATTTATGGTGTGGGCTGATTTATTTTAATAAAAAATGGGTATAACCCGTTTAATTTAATGAAGTTCCGTAAATCTTGCCTGTTCCCTACGATGCACGAGTTACACGAGGTTTTCTGGAATTTTAATTCCAGTTGACCCAGGAATCGGTACCCATCACATGACCCGAGGCCAACACGAGGTCTTCTAGAATTTTAATTCTAGTTGACCCAAGAATCGGTACCCATCACGTGAAGCGGGACCAACACAAGGTCTTCTAGAATTTTAATTCCAGTTGACCCAAGAATTGGTACTCATCTTGCGACGCGGGACCAACACGCACTAGTGTCTCATGCGACATAACAACAATTTATCGTCGAACTAACTTTAGGTACCTCACCTCACGACGCGAAGCCTACACGAGGCTCACTACCTGAATTTCTTTGGCGAGGCAAGATTTGAGGCTTGCCACGCGACGCAAAGCCTGCGCGAGGATCACTGCCTCAAAATTCTTTTCCACCTTTTAACCTACACCCCTGCACTGAAAACTCATTAATTACACCATGATGGGTTGCCTCCCAGCCAGTGCTCTAGTTTCGGTAATGTCATAACTCATATTTTTGTATTTTTCCTTTATTCATTTTTTTAAGTAAAACATTCCTAAACTATTAGAACGGTTCATCGGTTGCCTCCCGTGTAGCGCGTGATTTAACATCGCGACACGACCCATCTCATGTCTCACTCTTCATTTAGTGTGATCTCTTCAACCTCGCGATCAACATCCTTGCCAAAGTAATATTTAACCCTATGTCCTTTTACAAGGAATGTGGAGCTATCACCTTTATTTCATAACTCTACTGTACTATGTTGAGTCATTATGACTACCTCAAAAGGACCACTCTATTTAGATCAGAGCTTTCCTGGGAACAACCTCAACCCAGAATTGAACAGCAATACGAGTTGACCAGGCTCAAAAGTGTGTGACACTATGTGTTTTTCATGCCACCTTTTGGTTTTCTCTTTGGAAACCTTAGCATTCTCATAGGCATGAAGACTAAACTCTTCTAGCTCATGTAAGTGTGTAAGTCCTTTTCGTCCATCCAACTCAGCATGCAGATTTAGATTCTTTATTTCCCAATATGCTTTATGTTCCAACTCAGCCGTCAGACGACAAGCTTTTCCAAACACCATTCGGTAGGGATACATCCCTATCGGTGTTTTATATGCAGTCCTATACACAAATAAGGCATCATCTAGCTTGTCTGCCCAATACTTTCTCTAGGCATTCAGTCTTTTGTAGATCTGCTTAATCTCCCTGTGACACTTTAACGTGCCTAGTAGTTTTTGGATGATACGTTGTTGACTCTTTGTGCCTTACCCCATATTTATCCAAAAAATTATAAATGGAGTTATTGATGAAATGCGTATGTCCATAATATATATTGGGACTAGGATATATTGGTTACCTCTGGACGATGGGAATGTGCCCATGAAATCTATCCCATATACATAGAAGATGTCCACCTCCAGAGTGTTGTTTAATGACATCTTATGCTTCTTGAAACACAATATCTTTAAACAAAGTAGGCTTAAAGAATCCAGATTGCAATACCTTATGTGCTGTTCTTTCACCCCCATGATGTCCACCATACGGTGAGGCATGACAACTCTCTAACACTTGTGGTGACTCTTCCTCAGTTGTGCACCTCCTCATCATTTGATCCGAACCTTGCTTGAACAAATATGGCTCATCCCATATTTTAAATTGGCCATCATACCTCAAACTCTGCCTCCTATGTGTTGATGCTCCAGGCGGGAATAAGCCACTCGCCAAATAGTTCATATCAGCATACCAAGGTACCAAAAGTTGTTCATCAGGGAATTCTTCAAGGATTAGACCTTCATTCACCACATGAGATGAATCCTCTAATCTGGAGAGATGATCAACTATTTGGGTTTTTGATCCCTTCCTTTCTCTTATTTCTAGATCAAATTCTTGGAGAAGTAAGATCCATATGATTAACCGGGTTTTTAGATCCTTCTTCTTAAAAAGATACTTGATATCTGAATGATTAGTGTAGAAGATCACCTTTGTTCCCACTATATATGACCTAAATTTGTCAAATGCATACACCAATGTGAACATCTCTTTCTTAGGCATAGTGTAGTTTGCCTGGGCTACATCTAGTGTTTTACTCGCATAATATATGCAATGAAACACTTCATTTTATTTCTTCCCCAACACTTCTCCAACCTCAATATCGCTAGCATCGCACAACAGTTCAAATGGGAGCTCCCAATTTGGTGCACATGGATCTTGCAGTTTTAGAGAAGTCCTTATTGAACCTCTTGTAGAAAGTAGCATGTCCAAGAAAACTTCTAACTTCTTTCACATATACTAGAGGTGGTAACTTCTCAATAACTTCAATCTTGGCTTTATCCACTTCCAACCACCTCTTGGATACCTTGTGTCCCAACAAAATTCCTTCTCTCACCAAGAAGTGACACTTTTCCAAATTCAACACCAAGTTTGTTTCCTCACATCTCGCTAAGACACTTCGAGATTTATTAATCATTGCTCAAAAGACTCACCAAAGATTGAGAAGTCATCCATAAAAACTTCCAAAAAGTCTTCTACAATATCGTGAAAGATTGCCATCATGCATCTTTGAAAAGTAGTTGGGGCATTCCACAAACCAAAGGGCATGCATTTGAATGCGTAAGTACCATATGGACATGCGAATGTTTCTTATCTTGATCCTTTGGTGCAATAACAATCTGTTATACTCTGAATACCCATTAAGAAAATGGTAATATTCTTGGCCAGCCAATCTACCTACATCTGATCAATGAAGGGTACTAGATAGTTATCCTTTCTGGTGGCTTCGTTTAGTTTTCTATAATCCATGCATATCCTCCACCCCAGTTACTGTTCTTGTTGGGATCAATTCTTTCTTATCGTTATTTATCACTGTCACCCACCCTTCTTAGGCACACACTACATTGGACCTACCCATTTACTATCAGATATTGGGTATACTATCCCTGCATCTAACCACTTAATCACTTCTTTTCGGACGACATCCTTCATCAAAGGATTGAGTCTTCGTTGATGCTGTGCACTTGCCTTGTACCCTTCCTCTATTTTTGTTTTGTGCATACATAGAGATGGGCTTATACCATGGATGTATGACATCTGCCAACCTAATGTTGCTTTCCTCTTCTTCAAGATCAACAATGCTGCTTCCACCTGTTCGTCTGATAATGCTGCAGACAAAATAACCAGTAAAGTATTATCTTCACCTATGAATGAATACTTGAGATGTGTGGGAAGATCTTTCAACTTCATCTTAGGAGCTTCTTCAATGGGGAGCTTAGGTGGGGCTCCTAACATTCTATTTAACAGCTTCCATCTCTCTCCAGATTCTGTAATCAGTGCCACATCTATGATTTGCACAATTTCATATGTCTCAACATCTCCATAAATCTCATCACATCTCGACAATATCTAAAGAGGATCCTTGGATAAAATGTGTTTAGCGTTTACCTCTAGATCGACCACAGTAATGGCAGACAACTCCTCATATGTAGGTGGCATCGTCAAAGATTTGTACACATTGAAAACCTCTACCTTATCACGAGCTCTCATACTGAGCTGTCAAGCTGCTACATCAATCATTTCCTTCCTATTGTCTAAGAATGGTCGCCTAAGATGAATGGAACCTCAAAATCAGGCTCAAAGTTCAATACCACAAAATCCATGGGGAAAATTAGAGATTTCACTTACACTAGTATATCTTCTACTACCCCCTCAAATTTGGCTACAGATCTATCAACCAACTACAAATTTAGGGTGGTTGGTTTAAGACTACCCAACCCCAGTTTCTTATGCATCGAGGTTGGCATCAAGTTTATGCTTACCCCAAATCACACAACCCTCGGATATGGATACTCTGATCTAAATAGTAATATGTAAAGTAAAGCTACCCGGATCTTTCAGTTTAATGGGTAACCTATTCTTAATTCTAGAACTGCACTCTTCAGTAAGTGCAACTGTCTCATATTCTGTCAGCCTTCTTCTATTTGCCACAATCTCTTTAACATACTTCGCATACCTAGGTATACCCTGTAAAATATCTACCAAAGTCAAGTTAATATGAACTTGTTTTGCAAAAGAAAAAAACTTACCAAAATATTCATCCTCCTTTTGTTTCTTGAACTTTTGAGGAAATGGCAGAGGTGGTCTTGCTATTGGTTGCACCTTTTCAGTGGGTGAAACTACTTTATTTTTCTTTATGATCATTTTCTTTGATTTTTTCCTTAGTGGTGTTTTTCTTAGGTGCTAGTTCTTCAAATTGTAGACCACTACGAGTACTCACAACATTTACCTGTTTTGGATTTGGATCGGTGTTACCCTGTAAACCTCCTTATGGTCTATAATTTTGAACAATCGCAAATTTCCCAAAATGGTTTCTCCAGGTTCTGAGTAGCTAGCTGGTTATTTCTGACATCTGCAGCAGACTGAACCTGTTCTTCCATAATTTTCTTTAACATCTCTTCAACACTCATGTTCCCAGATTGCTGTTTAGGCTACTCCCCTGCATCTATCCTTGGTAACCTTGTGTATTACACTGAGGTCTATATTGATTCTGTCCTTGGACTTGATTCTGATTTCCACCCAAAGAAAAGTTAGGGTGATTTCGCCAACTTGGGTTATAAGAATTTCCATAATTCTGTTAGCCTCCTCCTTTCAGAGAATTTCCTACAAAATTCACAGAGTCTGGGTTTGCACCACATATCTCTGCATTGTGATCACTTCCATCACAAATCTAACACCAAGATGGTGGAAATTGGACTACATTAACTTGAGAAATCTTTTGTCCCAAAGCCATGTTTCTGAAATGTATATTCATCATATTCTGCATGTCTGAGATTTGTGCAGTAAAAGTTGTCACCATATCAATCTCTAGTACACCTGCAGTTTTCTGCACCATCTGTTGTAGTCCACTACCATTCCACTGTAGATTAGCTTGAGAAATTCGATTCATCAAGGCTTATAACTCTGCATAAGTCTTCTCTTAGGCTTGTCCACCTGCAGCTGAATAAAGAAAAATCTTAGTGTTAGGCTCCAGACTTTCAATGAAAGCATGGACTAACACCTCATTGGTTTGACGATGATGAGGGAATCTCATAAACATCGATATGAACATGTACTGTGTTTGGTACAAGTTCTCACCACCTTTCTGCCTAAAACATAAAATTCACTCCTCAATTTGGCAGTTTCCCCCGATAGAAAGGATCTAATGAGAAATTTCTATGCTAAATCATTCCAAGTGGTATTGAGTCTGCAGGCTCTTGAGTTTAAGGTTCCCCCAACAGAGAAAATGGAAATAAGGTGAGCCTCACATAATTATCATTCACTCAAGTTGGACTGTATGTGTCACTGATCTCCAAAAAGTTCTGGATGTGCACTGTAGGATCCTCATGCGAAAGTCTAGTAAACTGTCCATTTGAGTGCAGTATTTGCACCATCTATTTTATTTCAAATCTCCCACCAGCCTCAGGTTTCTGAATGCATGAAGTAACATTGGGTCATGGAATTACCACATCTCTAACTCTCATCCCATTAGCCGCCATTGTTTTGGGTATTAGGTATCCTTCTTCAGTTTTATTAATGGGAGATGATAATTTCCCAATGTCCAAAAGAATTGAATATTCTTCTTGCCTCAGTTTCCTATATATGAATCTTTTAGGTCTTAAGAGTGGCGACAACAATTCACGATTGTCGTCCAGTTCAGAGTATCAAAAAACCTGCAATATTGAAATACTAAGATGAAGTTGTCAACACTTGTATTTAACTTCAGAAATAGAAAAATCAAATATCTTCTGATTACTTAAGTCCCCAACAGCGGCACCAAAAACTTGTTGCGGTCAAATCGCACACGCTAGTGCACGTGATCGTACAAGCAATAAAGTGGCTCTTGTTAGAGTGTCGGGTATCGTACCCATATGGACTTAAGACTAAATTTATCGATTTTCCTAACTCACAATTTACACAAGTGAAATTTTTTGTAGGAATTATTAACTAAATAAATATATATAAAAACTAAAAGTAACTATGGTTCTTCAATTTCATAAGGTTCAAACAGTGATGTGGAAAAGATCCATGACTGCAAATTTTACCAGGAATCATGTAATCAAATATCTTTCAATAAAGGTTTTCTTGAAATTATCTCATAACTGAACCACAGGGTTAGATGTATGATCATGATCTCTCGACCTCTAATCGCCTATAATAGATACAACCATAGCTATATCGTTAAGCGGGGCTAAAGCGAATTAAAATTAAGCATTAAGATATCTTCCTGTATGGTGCTCCAAGTAAGGTTTCTAGGTATATCTCTATCCTAGGAACGAAGAAATCCTAGCTATTTAGAGTCAACCAAACTTCTTATGTTCCACTTTCTATCCATTTATTCCTCTCTAAAGTTCAATTTGGACAATATATTTATTTCTATGGTGATCAAGCATGAAATTCAAAAAGCAAGAACATAAAAAAAACTTATAATAAAACCCTTAACAAATTAAAAATATTTCGTTCATCCTGTAACCAATCCCTAGAACTATGGTATTAAGCCACTCATACCAATCAATCTTACAATGTATATAGATCATTCCAAGATGATGGAAAGTTAAAGAAAAAGAGTTTAACCCTTCAGAAAGTTCTTCTTCCATTCTCCACGATCGATAATCAGAAAAATAATAATCAATAAAACTAAAATAGAACCCTATTTCTATTAAAGTCAAAGTGACTAATTTTGGGCTTCAGGTATGCGATGCAAAGCCACAGTCGATTCTAGGATCCACTCGGAGAAATCTTTATATTAATTGTCCTTCTACGCGACACAGGGACAAAACACATATACCTTTGAGGCATTTTTTCAACTTAATCCTACTCCATTTCATCCTTAAATGTCCATATTGCTTCCTTAGCTCATTTTCTTACATATTTCTTTTCAATAGCCTACCTACACAACTTATCATTTTGGTTAGCTTAGAAACACAAAATTGACTCAATACAACTCTTAAACATAGACTTTAACGACTTCAAACTACGCATAAACTTGATTAAGAATTAGCATTATGAGCATACAAACATGCCCAAGATCAGTTTGTGACAATTTCTGCCGACCTTGTGAAAGAAGAGCGTCGTACGACTATGCTCCACAATCACATGAAGCTATCTAGACTTATAGTGCATGCACAATCCATTAAGGAGTCCAAACTCAGTAGGATCTCAAGCAATTTGAAGAGGGGTAGATCCGATGAGCAATTCCAATCTAGGTATAAGAAGAGGGCTCCAAATAAAGATGGGTTTAGTGCTCCTTGGGTCATGTTTGAGAGAGGTGGTGGTTTCTCAAGGTGTTAAGCCTACTTGTGGAAAGAAGCACTTTTGAAAGTATTTAGACGAAACTAATGGATGCATTTGTTGTGGAAAGGATGATCATAAGGAGAGATTATAGTACTATTCAGTCTAGAGGAAGAGAGGCCAAGCAAGTTCCTCCTAATGGTCCGGATGTTGGTGTACCAAAGAGGAATAATTTCTATTGCCTCCAAGCTAGAGAGAATTCGGATGAGGATACCGGTAAGATATAGCTTTTATATCTTAAGTTGTGACGGGTTCCTTCTAAGTGGGGGAGTGTGGTGAATATTTATGTTGTGTATCATGGTCTCTTCTCTTCTATTCTATTCAAGCTTGATAGTTAGAATTTTATAGTAACATGGTGCATGTGTTTAGGAGTCTAAATAAATAAGTTTCATTGATCTCCATGCATTGTTCATTTCCATGAGGTTACGTTTATATGGTAAAATGAGTACATATGATTTTGTTTCTCATATTATCATGCCTTTATAATGAATTGCTGAAAAAAATTGCATTAGTGAACTAGTAAATGTGCTTTACAGTAATGTATTAAAAAATGTTGCATAATGATGTTTTAATGAAAAGTTGGAATTTTGTGCTTAGAAATAATGTAGATAAGCATGATGTTATGTGGATAAGGAAGTTCCTTCTTTGTGAGATGAAAAGGTAGAGTCGTATTACGTGATAAGTTGTAAATGTTTTTCCTACTTTCTTGTTGTGTTTTGAGTCTCTTAATTATGTAGAGTTGATGTTCCTTTTCTTATGTGTATCGTGTATGGTGTGGAATGGCTATGAGCTGCTAGTCTTCAATTTCTACGCTTGAAAGTGTTGAAAGAGTTTTACTGTCATTCAAGGACGATTATTGTCCAAGTGGGGGAGAATGTAACAACCCTAAAAATGAACTAGGTTAAATTAGTTCCTATCATGAGGGTTATGATTTAATAACGTGTTAAATGGTGAATATCATCATTAGAAGTCAGTTTGTAGAGTTTGAAAGTGAAACAATGAAGAACGTCCAAGACGTCCGGAAACTAGTCTAAGTTGAACTATTGTGTAGTAGGGTTTTGTAGTGGAGTTTTGGGGTATGGTATAAGGGTGGAATTGAGTATCAATGGTTCCTACACATAGAATGACATGTAAAGGGTCAAAGAATTTGAGTACAAATCTCCGGGGACCATCCTAAGGGTCCCCAAGGAGGACCCAAACATGGGCAAAGGAAGTTGCCGAGACAGCCATGATTTGGGGTCAAAGATGTGTCGTGCCTGCAGCACTACAAATTTTTCTCTGTGACGCGGGGCCAACTCAAACCATTATGCCTCAAATAAAATCCATAACCAAGAATACGAGGTGACCTCAAAGTGTCTTTCCAGATTTGGTCGCGTCGGTTTTAAGTGAAATTAAAATTGGTTAAATGGTCCAATAAGTGCAGGGGTCTGTTGTTTACTTTGGGATCATTTATTGATGGTTATTGAGTATTTTAAAACCCCAAAAAGTCATCAATTAAGGTAAACCCTCAAATCAAAGAAAACCTCTCCATTCCTTCTCTCCAAAACCTCCATTAATGAAGTTTTGAAACTCCAAGGAAAAAGACCGAATTTCCAAGTTTTTCTCCATCAATTTCGTGGGCCTTTCTTCAATAAAGGTGTGGTGTTTCATCCTTGACTAATTTTCAATTCTAGGAGCCAATTTCAAAATAAATTTCAATGATGTACAAAATATATAACTTCCTATTTTAATTTCTAGCCACGGGTTCTTGTATGAAAGGATTTGAATCATTGTTTTATGATGAAATTTATGTTAATTGAATGTTTTAAAACCAAAAACTCTATTAACCCATGCATTGCATGAATTCCTATTTTTGGCTCTAACATGGGTGAATTGATCATGGCTAGATCTCGTCGAATTCGTGTGTAGATTGTATTGTACTATTGAATTATATATTAATTATGATAGAATTGTCAATAACCTGCCTTATAATGATGATATTCATAATGTAGGTTGTCGAATCATTGATATGGATTGGTAGTTGGCATAGTATTGTGTATATGGTTATGGGTAAGAGCCTTTGTGAAGTGAATTAGTTGAAAAGGCTAAGGAATGTTGATGGTGATTATGATGATGGGAAGGTGGTGAGTTGACCTAATTTATTTATATTGTCTATAATTGATATTGAATTTTATTGATTGGTATGGTCCACTTATGGTGGCGTTATGTTATAATTGTGATGAACATGGCCTTGTCGGCATTATTATTCATGTTATAGCTTGTATAGTTGAAAAATGTGAAGGATGATAGGGTGTTTATGTGTATGTGAGGTGAAAGTATTATTCTCTCTAATTGGTTATATGTGATTATGGTAGATTATGATGATGTATCTATGGGTGTTGATAGGGTATCTTGCTAGGTAGACTTAGTTGTCCCTACATAGTACTTGAATGTTATTGAAGACATGATATGATGATGTCGCGTCTTGATTTGTAGCTTAGGTCCCTCTAATTGATACATTAAAGTTATGTAAATGTGAACTCTTGATTTAGTAGGCTTAAACACCTTTTTCATGTATGTGTATGAATGGAGGATGAACGAAAATCTAGGATCGATAGACCTAAGATGGTTCATTTTTAAGGATGATTAATGTAGGACCTTGAATATGAAAAGAAGGTTAAGAACATAGAAACCTTGAAGTGAAATACCGTACTGGTATCCTCTTGAGTGGAACGATGGACTGAGGGATAGGTTGGTTGGAACTACATGAAACCATCTCTAAGGAAGTCATAAGAGCTATTCTTATTGACCTTGAGTGGCAGCCCTATTGGACCCATCTTTGGTAGTGGTATTATGATTTGGTAAGACTAAGATATGGTACCTTCTCTATGCCTTTATGTTAATGAACTTAATCTACGAGAACAACGCTAATCACCGATGAATATGTTCGTGGTAGTGTGTCTACTTAAGATGAGACTAGAGTACAAAGAAACCCTTGATATTCCTTAACCATTTGCCAACATGTGATGGTCCTAGTTCTACCTTTGGCAAGTAGAACACCCTTCTCGGAGTGGGGATATACTTCGAATTCCATACCTAGCTAGTATGTCGTATGTCAGTTAATGCGTATTCTCATCATGTGAGATTCATTTTAGTATTGGAGAAGTTTTACAATGTGTAGGTAGTAGAATGAGACACTATCTACACATGGCACGGGTAGGCTTTGAAAATGCTAGGATGAGTTCCCTTAGGTGATCCAACACCATATGTGAAGTCCTCCAATTTATGAATGTCTCTTCAATGTCCTAATGAATATTCTCGACATAGTTAATGTATGATGAATGAAAAGGTTCTTATATAGGGTAGCTTTGAGGATTACTTAGGTAGACTTAAATAGGGTGTATGGGTGATCTCTTTATGTATAACTTATGTGAGTCTTAAAGTTTTAGGTAGGGAGTTAAATGATAAAAAGGGAACAATCCTGCCTTGGGATGTCTTGAGGATCACTTAGGTGTGTCTGAAGGGGTTGTGTGGGCGGCTATTTCATATCTTATTTAAGTAGGTCTTAGGATGACATTTGGTAAGAGGTATATATGTTTATATGGTTTCTAAGTGATTAAATTTTTATATTGTGGATTATGAGATATCTCTTATATGTTTATGTTGTCTAGAAAGTGGTTCTGATACTTGTTTTATGAGATTTCTAGCAAAAGTGCATGAAAGCATGTTATAAAGTAGATGTCCATTTTAAAATGGTTTTATTGCATGTCACCATACTTATTGCATTCAATGTACTAATTCCATATATTGTTCTATTTGTACAAGTGTAGGTGTCAAGTGAGGCGTCTCTAAGAATCAAAGCTTGGGAATAACATCTCTCAAAAAGACTTGGTATGTCTTCATTTGATTCGAGGACACACTTATGTTAAGTTTCCTTTTTCAAAAGACATTGTAATAGACTTCTTTATTAGTATGGGCCGTGACCCTAAGATTTTCATGTGTCTAAGATGGCTAAAAAAAGGGACTTAGTCATTCGTATGTTTCTATAAAAGAATTTGACTATTGTTGTGAAAAGTTTTAATTCCGCACTTATTTTCATATATAAGTGATGAATGATGTATAAGGTCTTGTACAAGACCTCCAATAGGTTGAGTACGCCGTGTGTCGACTTTAGAGTGCCCTAAATTCTAGGGTGTACTTTGCGCCGTGATAGATATACCATTTTTACGGTATTTTTAAAAAAAAATTCAATTAGGAGACATTTTGTATTGGAAATAATCTTTTTATGTTATATTTGCAGTAAATAGGCTTGGACGCGATTGAGTGATATGAAAACTTAAAAATATGCAGTAGTGGCCACCCACAGAGGGACCTACGGACTGTAGAAACTATGACGTTGCATCAGTGGGTAGGAATAGATAAGAGCATCACGAAAGTCTAACCAAATGTAGAACTAGGAAGCAATCCACGGAACGTAGGTCGACCCACGAGTTGTCCTGTATATCCATAGAAAATGTTTTGAGAGTTGAAGTTCCAGTAGCTGATGAAATTCCTAAATGTGGAGACACAATATAGGACCCACGGACCATAGGTCCATCTACGGTCCATGCTGCACATCCGTTGTTGGTGATCAGAAAATGATGGTTCCAAACCTTGCATAAAAAGTATAAGTTTTGATCAACGGAGGAGACCTACAGACTATAGGTCAACCCATGGTCCGTAGGTTGAGTCGTCGATCAAAGACGCATTCCTTATTTTGTTTCCTTTTTCTAGACCTGTTTTTCTATAAATAAGGTATGTAAACCTCATATTTCGGGGTTAGACATTGTTTTTTACTTTTAGTTCAAGATATTTTATTTGGGAATTAACTTGCAACTTTAGCTATATGATTTACAAATTTTGGTTTATAAGATTTTTTCTTTGGAATTCAATGAAACTTATAATTCTTCTACTGTAAACGTAAGTTCATCTTATTATCAGATTATAAATTGTGTTCTTTCAAGCATGAGTTTATAAATCCACAATTACCGTAGTGGGAATCATGAGCAATTGACAACTTATGAATAATAACTAAGTAATTCTTGAATATTGTTGATGCATGCATTGTTAATTCTTTATTTTAGAAGTCTTTTTAACGAGTGCATGCTTTAGAACCCGCCTTGTTTCTCCTTATTGGACCAAGTGAGAAGTTAATAAGAAAAGAATTATCAATAGAGATTTAGTGTGATACTATCTGATAGTGTAATGCCAATTGGTTCGAGGGTCAAAACTAAGTCATACATTGATGTGATATATAATCTGAGGTAAAGGTAAGGGTTAGTAAAGTATACATACGTAGCCGGACTAAGGTGCGAAGTGAAATTCCCTATTTGGAGGACCAATCACTTAGGGATACATATCTTACCAACTTTAAATGTAATGAACTAGGAAAGAATACTCTAATTAGGATTACTGCATTAAGAGCTTATGGAGAACACATACACCATAGTTTCTCTCTTTTATTGATAATTCAAGGTTTTAATCTTGCTCACTTGTTCCTTTAACAACAATTGGTTATTTTCTTACACCCCCTTCCCCTTATTTACTTGTCTCAAAAATAAGTTGACTAAACTAATGTAATAGTGAGTTAAGTTTAAGTCTGAACCATATTCCTTGTGGGACTGACTCCAACCTACAAGTTGGGTTCTTTATTTGATAACGATTTCTTATACTTCTTTAGGGAGGTATCATTTGAGCATACCAAATTTTGGTGTCACTGCCGGGTCATAAGACTTTTAGATTAAGTTTAACTACATTATTGAACGTTTGTCAATTATTTCCTAAGTTTAGGTTATATTTAAATTGATTCGAGGCAATTCATTGACTCGATCTGATAAAAAATTAATCAAAACTTTGAGATAGATGAATAATTGAGGGATCCAAAATAATCCGATAATAGATGAGCATACGGAAGGTGTTGGTAATGAGAATGTTGAGGTTACTAGTTTTAATTTACTCGAAGATGAATTGAAGCTGCATGATCCACCTGAAGCAATTGCATAAGGTGTTCATGGAAAAGTACTTCTCATTTCCTAAGAAGCTGAACCACAAAGACAAATTTAACAACGTCATGTCACTGCCTAGAGAGTCTATGAGTAGTTCGTGGAATATGTTCACTTCATTCACAAGAAGCATTTTGATTCACTGCATTGATGATGAATCACTAAAGGAATATTTTTTTCAGGATGACAGTTGTAAGGTGGTTCTTGATATTCCTTTGAAAGTAGCAAATGGTGAGTGCACTTTTGAGCAGATCATTGAGAAACTAGAGAAGATTTACCAAAATAATGAAGAATGGAGCACTAGAAAAGTTAGATGGTGGAAGAAGTACGTTTGCAGTTCAAGCTACACCTAGTCAATCTGTCGATGACTTTCGTGAGTAGATGGATAAGATAAGGACAAAACTTGTGTTGGTGTTAAAGCATGTTAGTCGAGGCGCAGAAAAGGTGAATGCAGTTAATTACATAACTAGAACTCCACCACCACCTGTTGAGGAATGCTACTATAAGGAAGATGTTTATTTGGTAAATGGTCATGGGGGGTTTCGAGCCAATGCCTAAGGATCCAACTCAGACAATTAGCCAAGGGCAAAAAAACCAAGGTTAGAATTATGGTAACTAAAATCGAGAGGGTAACTATGCGCGGGATGGGAACTATAATTACTACAACAACTACAACCTGTAGAACTATAAAAAAAACATAAACGAGAGAGTTGGGCCTTATATTCCACCTACAAATTAGGAATCTGGTAACAGGAAGTTAGGGGTAATATGTCACGGATTTAGGAAATTATGTATAAAATGATGGAGAGTTTTGATTCAACCGATGAGAATATGAAAGAGATGTGAAATGACTAGTATCAAATCGTTCAAAAGGTTGATGTCGATGTTGTGTCAATAAAGAAAATTGAGCAGCAGTTTAATTAGTTGTTAACTACTGTGAACCCGCGTCAGCCTAGCACACTTCCTAGAAACATCATCCAAAAATCAAAGAATGATGGGCATTTTATGGCAATCACTACTCGAGGAGGTAAACAGACCATTGATCTCCATATTTCGTCTAAGGTTAAAATAATTGTTGGAAAAGATAATGATGATAAGATTAGGTTATTGGAGAGTCTAAGAATGCTACAGAGAAGGGAGAGGAGGTTACCCAAAAAGTTATTCACATGCCTAGACCTCCACCGTATTTCCATAAATATTAGTAAAGAAGACTAATGAAGGAAACTACCACATGCTCATTAATATGTTAAAAATAGTTTTCCATCAATGTTCCATTGATAGAGGCATTGGAGAAAATGTAAGGGTATGAAAATTTTATTAAGGATTTGATTACCAAAAAGAGGGTCGTTAGCTTTTAGTATGATGAGAGATTGCAACATTGCAATTCTATGCTACTAGGTCACTTGTGCAGAAGAAAGAGGATCCTGGTGCTTTCACTATTCCTTGTACCAATAGGTTGTTTCATCTTGCAAAGACTTTGTGTGATTTGGATTCTAGCATTAATATGATGTTATTGTCAATTTACAAAAAATTGTGTTTAGAGGCTCCAAAAACCGACTGCGATGTAATTACTCATGGTCGATAACTATGAAGAAGCCCATTGGTATACTCCAAGATGTACTTGGGAAAGTTGAGCCATTTATTTTTCCGGAAAATTTTGTGATACTTGATTGTGAGGTTGATCTTGAGGTTCCTATAATCCTAGGGTGACCATTCTTTACTACAGGACGCGCTTTGGTCGATATGTAGAAAGGGCAGATGAATTTTTGATTTAATAATGAAGAGGTAACATTCAACATTTGTCGGTCTATGAAGTAGTAAATCAATCTCAAGTTAGTATTACTGGTTAATCATGTTTAGATCGAGGTTCTCATGTTCCTTTGAAGAGAGGATGGGTGTTGATGCACTTGCAGCAGTAATGATGAATTTTGAGGGTGACGGTATTGAAGATTATGATGAATTAGTTGCCTCACTTGATATGTTTAAGTTACGTTCCAAACCAAAGAAACTGGAGCTAAATATGAAGAATCGCGACTCTCCACTACAAAAATGTTCGTTAAAGAGGCTCTAAAATTAGAGCTCAAGGCTGTACAATCTCATTTGAGGTATGTAGTTTTAGGAGATGGTATTTTACCTGACATCATTGCGGCCGATTTGAGTGAGGTACAAGTTGAGGCATTGTCTTCTGTGTTAAAGAGATTCAAGAGGCGATTAGATGGACTATTGCAGACATTATTAGGATTCCTCTTGGCGGTTGTTCTCAAAAAATCAACTTATGTAAGACCACAAGCCTAGTATCGACTGCCAAAGGAGACTAAATCTACTTATGGAAGAGGTTGTGAAAAAGGAAATCATCAAATGGTTGGATACTGGAGTCATATATCATATCGTAAATAATAGTTGGGTCTATCCTATTTAGTATGTTCCTAAGAAAAGTGGGGTAATTGTGGTTTCTAATGCAGAGAACGAGCTTGTTCCAACGCAATTAGTGACTAGATAGAGAGTATGCATGGACTATAAAAAATTGAATGCTTGTATAGAGAAGTATCATTTCCCTATGGCGTTCATGGATCAATCAGATCTCTATTACTCAAGAAGACCTAGAGAATACCACCTTTGATTGCCGTTATGGGACTTTTGCCATTAAACAAATGCCATTTGGATTATATAATCCTCCAGTGACCTTCCAGCGTTGCATGATGTCTATATTTTCACATATCGTTGAGGACAGTATTGAGGTATTTATGGATGATTTATCTATGATAGGTGACTCATTTGATGGTTGTTTAATGCATTTTCTTAAGATACTAAAATAGTGTGAAGAGTGCAATCTTATTTTCAATTGGGAAAAGTGCCACTTCATAGTCAAAGAAAGTATTGTTCCAGATCATCGGGTTTCCGAGAAGGGTATTATGGTTGATAAATCCAAAGTTGATGTGCTAGAAAAACTTCCACCACCTATATCTGTTAAAGGTGTTAAAAGTTTTCTTGGGCATGAATGTTTTTGTAGCAGGTTTATCAATAGTTTTTCCAAAATAGCACACCCATTGTGCGAACAACTCAAAATGAGTGTAGGTTTGATTTTGATTATGCTTTTGTGACAGTATTTTGAAAGTTGAAAGCAAAACTAGTTTTTGCACCTATCATATTTCACAAGATTGGGGCAACTGTTTGGAGTGATTTATGATGCGAGTGGAGTGGAACTTGGTGTGGTATTGGGATAGAGGCGATAGAAAATTTTTCATACTATTTACTATGCCAAAGAATCTCTAAATGTGGTTCAAAATAACTATACAGTGACTAAAAAGGAACTCCTTGTTGTGGTTTTCGCATTCAAGAGATCCTACTTACTTGGTAGTAAGGTCATAGTGCATTCTGACCATTCTACATTCAGGTATCTGATGGATAAAAAGGATGCAAAACCGAGGTTGATTAGATGGCTTTATTGATGTAAGAGTTCAATTTTGAGGTGAAAGATATAAATGGGACATAAAATCAAGTCACCGATGATTTATCCAGATTAGAGGAGGAAGCTATGCTTAAGCTAGGAGATGGGGCTGAAATTAATTATGCATTCCCAGACGAACAAGTTTTGCCTGTTTCTCATGATATTATACCTTGGTTTGCATATTTTTATAACTACTTGGCAATTGATTTGGTTTCATATGATTTGTTATTTAACCTGACTAAAAAGTTTATGCTTGATGTGAAGAAGTTCTTTTGGGATGAGCTTTACTTGTTTCGTATTTGTGCTGATGGGATTATTCATCGCTGTGTGACCGAGGTTGAGATGATGAGTATACTAGATGTTTTTCATTCATCACCTGTTGGTGGGAATCATAGGTGGTATTCAGACTGGTCATAAAATCTTGCAGTGTTGGTATCACTGTCCTACCATCCACCAAGATGCTCATGATTTCACCAAGTCTTGTGATCGTTGCCAAAGAGAATGAGGAGTTTCAAAGAATCAACAGCTACCTATGAATTTGATATTGGTGATTGAGTTGTTTGGTGTATTGGTACTTGAATTTGTGGGTCTATTTGTGAGTTCACACGCGATGAAGTATGTCATTTTTGCGTTTTATTATGTGTCTGAATGGGTGGAAGCAATTGCGCTTTCAAACAATGAAGAAAAAAAAGTCACTGCATTCCTTTAAGACATTATCTTCTCCAGATGTGGTAAACTTAGGGCGATTAACAGAAATGGAGGTTCCCGCTTTTGTAATAAATTGTTCAAGGCATTTATAGAGAAATATGGAGTCCATCACAATGTAGCTACTCCTTACTATCCGCACTCTAGTGGACAAGTTGAAGTTTCAAACACATAGATAATACAAATCCTTGTAAAGACTATGAATGCCAATAGAAATGATTGATTGGTCAAAGGAGGCTTGATGATTTTGTGTGGGCCTATCTCACCGCATCCTCATTCAGGACTCTAATAGGAATGTCCACCTACAAACTTGAATATGGAAAGTCGTGCCACTTGTCCGTAGAGCCAGAACATAGGGTTGTATGGGCCCTAAAAAAGTTGAATTTTGATAGGGGCGCCGCATCGAGTTACAACTTGAATGAAACGAATGATCATGATGATTTTCACCTAAAAACTTATAAAATTTCATCCTTGTACAAGGATAAGATAAGGAAATATCATAATCAAAAGATTTAAAAGCGTGATTTTTTTGTAAATGATCTAGTGCTTCTATTCATCTCAAGGTTGTGCATGTTTCCTTGAAATCTAGAGTCCAAGTGAGCCGGGCCATTCAAAGTCACTCATGTGTTTCCATATAGAGAGGTCTAGCTCGAGTAGAAGGTTCAAGGTGAATGGGCAATAGATCAAAGTCTACATGGGAAATTGGAAAGTGTGAAAGAGGTGATCGAAGTCTATTATCTTAATGAAGTCTGAGTAATCAAGGGGCATGCGTCATGCTGCGACATTAAATCAAGTATTTCTTGGGAGACAACCCAATATATACAATCTAACAACTATATGTTTTTATTTTTGATTTTGGATTTAGGAGTTTTAATATTTTATTTTAATTTTTCCAACTCTTTAGATAGGCCACCTTAAAATTTGCTATAAAACTCTTTTAGCTGCTGGTATGTTATAGGTTGTCCCCCACTAAGCTGGACAATGTGGTCACATGGGACCGAGTAGTGATAGTTAGAGTCACGGTAGTAGAAGTTGAGATTCATTTTGTTTGTATACTAATCGAGGAGACCCAGAGAGAGACTTCGAGGCCACCAACACTTTGTTTCCCTGATCTCATTTTCCAGCTTTGCAGCGACTCTGATGTAACTTTTTGGCACTATTATATGTTGCTTCAGGCAACCAAGACTATAGATATTGGGTTGATCTAGGATGAAGTCTAACTAGCCCCTCATCACAGTGAGACACAGGTTGAGGTACTACCTCTTTGTGATGATATTGCTGACGAGGTCGCACACATGCATGTTGTTGACTTCATTGTTCCAGCAACTACTATAGACACCCAAGAACCACCATCTGTGGCCGTCACCCAGGCTCCTAGATTTTCCAGAGCCACCCTGTCATCCAATTTATCTGTCATCCCTCTAGATTGAGTCGAGAAGATGGGGGCACAGATGGACACATTATTACATCATATTAGGTCATGGATGCATCACATGTTTGAGCAGTTTGAGGCTAGGATGGACTATCTCATGGTCCAGAAGAATGAGGCCATTCATAAGTGCCTAGATGCGTTCGAGCTCTGAGTTTTGGAGAGCCCAACTTTGACCATTTATCTATATAATTTCTAAGTAGAGTTGGCCAGTCATCGCTTTGGTTTTGATTCCCTCCTAATTCTTCTTAAGTATGCACCATAGGCTACACCCCACATATGGGGTAAACACCATTGTGATTTTTCCTTTATTTGGCGATGAGGTGTTGCCATCCAATTTTTCTGGTGCTGCCGGGAAGCTCCTGTTAGGACCGAAAATAAGCAGGTGTAAATGCGGAAGCTAGCAATGCAAACCTCGAAAGACCACGAGTAAGAAGACAACGAGAAATATATCAAAAGACACAAAGATTTAACGTGGTTCGGTCAATCGACCTAGTTCCACAAAGGAGATGAGCAATCCACTATAAATATGAGAATACAAAATACAGAGAGAAGCAACCTCAACCAATTCACTCGGAATACATGGGAGGTTCACACAAGTGATAACCTATCAAACTTGTGACCCATAAATTCTCTCCCTAACTAAAACCCTCAAAGCCTTTAAGACTACATTGTGAATGCTGATTAAGTTAGAAGGAACATTCCTCTATTTATAGTGTCCTAAACCTTTTCCTACAAGAAAAGGATTATTCAATTCAAAACCTTTTCCTTAAAGGAAAACCTATTTATGGTAAGAAATTTAGGACAAATAAAACCTAACAAATCTCCCCCTTGGCCTGAATTTCTAACAAAATAAATTTGTCCACCTTCTTCACTTAATCTTTAACAACTTGCTTCTCCTCTCCATAATCTCCTTTGCAAAATTTATGTCTCAACACAGAGAACCTCTCTGAAACAATTTCTCCAACAATATCTTCATTACTGTCAAAAAGGTTGCGGCTAGAACTACACCCGCCAAGATGAACACCTCTTTCTAACCTGGTTCAATCATCGATCATCGAACCACTAAACCTGACTCCATCATTGAATCTGGCTCTGATACCACTTGTTAGGACCGAAAATAAGCAGGTGTAAACGCGGAAGCTAGCAATGCAAACCTCGAAAGACCACGAGTAAGAAGACAACGAGAAATATACCAAAAGACACAAAGATTTAACGTGGTTCGGTCAATCGACCTACGTCCACAAAGGAGATGAGAAATCCACTATAAATATGAGAATACAAAATACAGAGAGAAACAACCTCAACCAATTCACTCGGAATACATGGGAGGTTCACACAAGTGATAACCTATCAAACTTGTGACCCATAAATTCTCTCCCTAACTAAAACCCTCAAAGCCTTTAAGACTACATTGTGAATGCTGATTAAGTTAGAAGGAACATTCCTCTATTTATAGAGTCCTAAACCTTTTCCTACAAGAAAAGGATTAGTCAATTCAAAACCTTTTCCTTAAAGGTAAAACTATTTATGGTAAGAAATTTAGGACAAATAAAACCTAACAGCGCCCCCACTCAGGTCGTACTTCGGATGATGTTGAGGCAAATAGAATTAGTAAGGAGGAGCAACAATATACTAAGTAGGCTTGGAGGAAATCCATAGTTTATGAGAATCTTACACAACAGAGGGCTAGGGAGGTAGGTGTTGGCTTATCTAACTGTGTAAGCACTACTAATGGTGCCTTTAGAGTTGATGATAGCACTACTGAGGGTGCTGAGATTGTAGATGGGAGCGCTACAGATGGCGTTCCAAGTGTTGATCCAATATATTCTGAGAAACCAAACCCACTCGCTTCTTGAGTGGCTTCGTGCAGATGCGTCATATTTTTACTTCAACCTATCCTTTTTTTGTGCTTTGGGGATAGTTGCCCTTTTTTTGTTGGGGTGGGGGTAAGTAAATGTGAGTGATAGGGTGAAGTCTGAGTAACCAACTTATAATCCACTCTTGGGGTTTTCGTGCCTATGTTATTTCCCCCCAAGACAATGTTTTAATTTATATTGAACTGACATGTTTAGGAATGTATGCGGAGGATTAATCTGAAAAATGAAAGCATGATGCCTTAAATATTAAAAAAATTATCCGTATCCAAAAATGTTGAAATATGCTAGATCGATAGTTTTGATGAGTTGATGTGTTGGATCTTTCTGTGGCATGCTAAGGAACATATTTGACCTCATGTCTTAAGATAAACTTGAACTGGGTAATATGATAATATGATAATGAAACAATGTGCTCAAAGTGTGTGAGAAAAGTTGAATGTTCAAATTGTTTGTGCCAATCTAAAACTTGCCTCGTTGGTCTTGCTAAGATGATCTAGGCTAGAAGTTGGGAAGTGATCATAGGACCTTGTTGAAAATGAGTCCACTTAATCCTAAAATTATCTAACCAAATGAGATCGATGTTAACTTTGATCCAAATCTTTGAACCTTAAATTGACCATTTCTTTTTCTTCACCTAATTCACCCTCCCTTAAATAATTATCTTGGCTCTGGTTCCTCCTTGGACATGTGCACCTTGACTCAGGCCAAATGCCTAAGTTGAGGGTGGCTAATTTAAAAGCTAGCTTGATCTTATCCCTGGACCGACATCGGATATTATACACCTCAACATGAGAAAAATCCATAAGTTGAGGGTCGCTATGAAAGATGAAGCCGAAAAGAAAAGGGTATAAAAAGAGTTTTGTGTTGAAAAGAGGAAAAGAAAAGATAGAAGAGGATGTGGTTCCTGCAAAACAAGAAAAAGATGTAAATAAAAATCTTGAACCAAATAAAGAAAAATAAAGTAAAAAAAAAGAAGAAAGTGAAAAATAAGAGTAACAAAGTCAAAAGTCACAACTATGTTGAAAAGGGTCAAGGGAAAGAAAGTAGAATGAAAGGATGTCAAAAATATGTTGATAAAAGAGGTAAAAAGCGATGTAATGTCAAGGTGGGAAGGAAGTCACTAAAAAGTATCCAAATGTACCACACCTGACCATGAGCTTAAGTTACAAGCTAAGAAAGTCCTATAGTGATCCTAGCAACTAGTTTGGAGAGTGTGAGTAGTAAAAATAAGGGCAAGACTATGGTATTGAGCACTAAATGTACTTAAAGTCACTTCTGAGTATCATTGTTGAATGAATCCTAAAACTCAAAATTCATATCGTCTGTGTGAAAAGGATTTTGTTTGAAGTGAGGTCACTAGTTATACTGTCAGAAAGTTGAAGTTCCAGTAACTAATGAAATTCCTCTCTCTAGAGCCATGGAAGAGGACTGAAGTACCGACGTTTTACCTATGGTCCATCATGCACATCCTTTTTTGGTGATAAGATAGTGATGGTTTCAAGCCTTGCAAAAAAAGTCAAAGTGTTGACAAACGAAAGGGAAATACGAAACGTAGGTCGACCCATGGTCTGTAGGTTGAGTCCTCGATTAAAGCCGCATCCTAAAAGTTTATTTTCTTATTTTGTTCCCTTTTTTTAGAACATGTTTTCTATAAATAGGGTATGTAAATATAATTTTTGGAGGTTAGACATTATTGGTTACTTTTAGTTATAGATATATTTTTTCGGGAATTAAGTTGCAACTTTATCAATTTTATTTCTTGATATCGAATTATAAGATTTACGCTTTGGAATTCAATTCAAAATTTTTGGTTTGTTCTACTTAAAATGTATGTTCATGATTTCTTATTATCAAAACATGAATTGTAATCTTTCAAGCATAAGTAGATAACTCCACTACTAGGGTTGTGGGAACCATGACCAATTAACAATGTATGAATAAAACTAAGTAATTCTTAAATAGTGTTGATGGATGCAATGGTAACTCCTTATCTTAAAAGTCTTTTTAGCGAGTGCACATGTTAGGACTCTCCTTATTGCTACTTGTCGGACCAAGTTGGGAGTTAATAAGAAAAGAATTATCAAAATAGATTTAGTGTGATACTATCTAATAGTCTAATGCCAATTGGTGCGAGGGTAATACATTGATGTGATGTATCATATGAGGTAAAGATAAGGGGTTGTAAAGTATACACGCCTAGCCGGACCAAGGTGCAAAGTGAAATCACCTATTTGGAGGACTAATCACTAAGCGATACATATCTTACCAACATTACATTTAAAAAAGTAGGAAAAGATTACGATTATTAGGATTAGCGCAATAAGAGATTATGGAGAATACATACACCCTAGTTTCTGTCTCTTATTGATAACTCAATGTTGAATCTTGCTCACTTGTTACTTAAACAATAATTCATTATTTGGTTACACAAATCCCTGCCTCTTATTTACTTGTGTCACAAAAAAGTTGACTAAACGAATATAATACTGAGTTAAGTTTAAGTCTGAATCATATTCCTCGTGGGATCGACCCCAATCTATAAGTAAGGTTCTTTATTTGATAACGATCAATCATACTTTTTTAGTAGGGTGTAATTTGAACGTAGCAGAGGGAAATGTAGCTATGCTGATAGGACATATAGACATCAAAAAGCTGATGATCATGTGCAATAGGTTGAGGAAGATAAGCGGAAAGGTAGAGATGGGTTTCCAAATAAGTGATATAAGAGAGGGAATGAGTCCGGACAACATAAGAGCAATGCCAAATGGTCATCTTTCCAATAGAAACAAAAGGGACATGTTTCATCATCTGCTAGTGCACCTTTATGAAGGAACATATGTGAGTTCCAAAAGAAAAATTCACAACATTTCAAAGCT
The DNA here is from genome assembly GCF_001406875.1 of Solanum pennellii. Classification (NCBI taxonomy): domain Eukaryota; kingdom Viridiplantae; phylum Streptophyta; class Magnoliopsida; order Solanales; family Solanaceae; genus Solanum; species Solanum pennellii. Next base: position 69,659,573 of record NC_028637.1, on the reverse strand, counting down.
AGACATACAAATTCTCAAGGTAGTGCAGGACAAGGGGGTAATAAGACTCCTGCATGTGTAAGTTTGGAAGGAGCCACTGAGTGGTGTGTCTTAATGGATCAACTAGTTGCTTTAACTGTGCTCATAATGGTCAGTTTATGAGAGAGTGTCATAAGAATAGGTAGGTTAATGGTAATAGGGGCAATAGAACCCAGTCTTCTTCAGTTGCTCTACCTAACATAGTTGCATTTAAGGGAGCTACTACTTCAGGGGCAAACGAAGGAGGATACCATTTGTATGATATCACTAGTCACCAAGAGCAAAATGATTCTTTCGATGTTGCCACTGGTACGATCCAAGTCTTTAACTTTGATGTTTATGTTTTGCTAAATCCGAAAGCGAGTCTATCTTTTGTGACTCCTTATGTTGCGATAAATTATGATAATCTTCCTAAGAAACTTCTTGAGCCCTTTAGTGTTTCCACACCTGTTGGTGAGTCAATTCTACTACAAAGAGTATACCGTGATTATACAATTTCCGTCAATCACAAGAGCACAATGGCCAATTTTTAGTTGAATTAGATATGGTAGATTTTGACGTTATTCTAGGAATAGATTTTGATGTTATTCTGACTTCATGCCTATTATGCCTTAGTTGATCGTAGAATGTTAAGTTTTAGTTTCCTAATGAGACAGTGATAGAATGGAAGAGTAGTTCAGTAGTGCTTAAGGATCATTTTATTTCGTATCTTAAGGGGAGAAATTTAGTTTCCAAGGGGTGTGTCTATCACTTAGTTTGAGTTAATCACTCTAGTGTTTAGATACCTCATATTTAGTCATATCTAGTACTAAAAGAGTTTCCAAAAATCTCCCTAGATAATCTTCCCAGAGTCCCTTGTGAGAAAGAGATAAACTTTTGAATAGATATTTTTCCTAATACTTGTCCTTTATCTATTCCACCATATAGGATGGCACCAATAGTGTTTAAAATAATGTTAAAAGAGCAGTTAAAAGATCTCCTAGAGAAGGGTTTTATTCAACCAAGTGTCTCACCTTGGGGCACTCCAGTCTTATTAGTGAGAATTAAGGATGCTTCTCTTAGAATGTGTATAGACTACTGTCAATTGAATAGGGTTACCATCAAGAATAAGTATCCTCCTTCGAGAATTGATTATCTCTTTGATTAGCTTTAGGGTACCACTTGTTTTTCTAAGAAAGACATCAAATCAGGTTACATCCGTTGAAAGTAAGGGAATGTGATATTCTAAAGACAGCATTCAGGACCCGCTATGGTCATTATGAGTTTCTGGTCATGTCTTTCTGTATAACTAATGCTCATGCAGCATTCATGGACCTTATTAATAGACTATTCAAGCCTTATTTAGATATATTTGTTATCGTATTCATTAATCACATACTAATATATTCGAGGAATGAGGAAGATCATCCTAGCCATCTAAGAGTAGTTCTCCAAACTCTAATTGATAGAGTTATATGCTAAATTCTCTTAGTGTGAGTTTTTGCATGAGTCTATGGAATTATAAGGCCACTTTGTTTCTAGTAATGGAAATAAATTTGATACTCAGAAAATAATGGCAGTGAAGAATTGGCCTAGATCCACATCTCCAATTGATATTAGGAACTTCTTGGGGTTGGTTGGATATTATAGAAGGTTCATCAAGGGGATGTCATCTATTCCATTTTTTTTTGTCTAAGTTGACTCAGAAAATAGTTAAATTTTATAAGAAAAGATTCCAATAATTGAAAATAAAGTTGACTATTGCCCAATATTTTCCTTACCTGAGGTTATGCAAGGCTTTATGGTTTATGGTGATGCGTCTAGAGTTGATTTGGGTTGTATATTAATGCAGAAGGTCAAGGTTATATCTTATGCCTCCAGACAAATTAAGATTCACGAGAGGAATTACCCAACCCATGATCTAGAGTTTGCTACCATAGTATTTTCTTTGAAAATATGACCTCATAATCTTTATGTGTTCATGTAGGCATGTTCACCGATCACAAGATTCTTCAATATCATCTTATTCAGGAAGATCTGGTTAGATTTATTCATGGATTATGACATGAATATTCTCTATCACACATATAAGGCTAATGTTGTTGTTGATGCTTTGAGTAGATTGGTTTTGGGTAATACTTCCCATTTTTAGGAGGACAAGAAAGAGTTAGCAAAACACGTGCATAGAGTTGCATGATTAGGATTTTGATTAACGGTTTCAAATGAATGAGGAGTGGTGGTGATGAATAGGCTGGAATCATTATTAGTGTTTGAAGTGAAAGAGAAACAAGACCAAGATCCTATTTCACTTGAATTGAAGGGAAATTTTCATACGCAAAAAGTGAAGGATTTTGAACAATGGGGAGATGGTGTATTGACATATCAAGGTAGATTGTGTGTGCCAAGGGTGGATGAACCTCAAAAGAGGGTCATGTAGAAAGATGATAGCTCCAGATATTCTATTTACTCGGGTTCCACAGAGATGTATTATGATTTAAGAGATGTTTATTGGTGGAGTAATATGAAGAAGGGCACTGCATAGTTTGTTGCTAAGTGTTCGAATTGTCAATAAGTGAAGGTAGAACACCAAAGGCCCGTTGGTATGGCTAAAAATATAGAGATTCTGGAATGAAAGCAGGAGATGGTCAACATAGACTTTATTACCGATTATCCTCGATATCGCAGGCAACATGATTTCAGTTGGGTAATTGTAGATCGAATGCCTAAATCAACCCAGTTTTGATTGGTAAAGATCAGTCATTTATTATAAGATTATGCCAATTTATTTATTCAAGAGGTAGTCAAACATCACGGAGTTTGAGTGTCGATTATTGCACAATTTTAGAGGTCACTCAAGAAAGGTTTGGGTTTAAAGGTGAACTACAATACTACTTTTCATCCTCAGATTGATGCTCAAGTAGAGAGTATGTTGAAGGCTTGTGTGAATGCTTTGAAGGGTAATTGTGTTTAAACCTACCTCTCATTGAGTTTTCTTATAACAATGGTACCTATCTAGAACCCAAATGGATCCTTATGCGGCTCTTTATTGGAGAATATATAGATTTCCTATTGGATGGTTTGAAATTGGTGAAGCTAGGTTGATAGGACCATACTTAGTGAATCAAGCTATGAAGAAATTTAATATTATTTAGGAGAGATTGAAAACAATGCAGAGTCGTCAGAAATCATATAAAAATGTTAGGAGAAAAGATTTATAGTGTGAAGTAGATGATTGGGTCCACTTGAAGATTTAACACATTATGGTTGTTATGAGATTTGGTAAAGAAGGGAAGCTCAGTCCCCAGTATATTAATCCTTATGGGATATTGAAGAGGATTGGTAACGTAGCTTATGAGTTAGAGTTACCCCAAGAGTTTGCAGTGTTTCATCCGATATTTCACATTTTGATGTTGAAGAAATGAATGGGCGACCCTTCACTTATCATACCTACTGAAGATATTGGTATTAAGGATAACTTATCTTATGGGGACATCCCTATTAAAATTCAAGATCGTCAAAATTGCCAGCTGAGAACCAAAAAAGTAGCATCACTCAAAGTTTTGTGGAGGAATCAATATTTTGTGGATGCTTCTTAGGAATCTGTGGAGGACATGAAGAAGAGGTATCCACATCTTTTCGAGTCCAGAGGAATTCAAATTAAGGTACTAATCTTTTTCTTGGCATTTACTTTAATTTGACTTGTTGTGTTTACATTTTGCTTGTTAGGTGTTTGAGATGGATGCTAGATATTACACCCTTAGACTACTAAGATTAGTCTCATTAGAGGTAGATGTTCCCAAGGGTGAGATCTTGTAACACCCCACTTTTTGAACGCGTTAAAATTAGAAAGAAACCATTTTCGGAAAGAATGAAAATCTGAAATTCGCCAAGTATGTTATGTATGAGTTTTGGGTAAACTCCAAACGACCATAACTCCTAGTACAAGAAGATTTAGGTGGTCTACAAGATATCAAATGAATGGTCCTTGAATAATTTTTCCAATGCCACCGAGCTTGGTAAATTTTGAGTTCGTATGAGGGAGATATGCCCGTTTTAAGTTGGGTTGTCCGGATGCGTAACGTCACCCAGATTTTAAAGGGGCATTTCTGTTTTTCATTACCTAATAAATGTATTTCATTTTTATTAAGTTGTTTGGGTCTAAACATAGTTTGTTCAGTCTACACAATTAAGAATTATGCTAGGTCTTTGAGAGAAATGAAAAGAGAAGAAAAGTGAAGGCGTTCTTGGAGATATCTTGCTGAATTGAAGTCATTTTGCCAAGGGTTGATCCCTAAAGAGGTATGTGATACTTTCACAATGTTAAGTTCGTTCATCCATGCACCAATCGTGTTTGTTTCGGTGAAATTCATTATAGAATGTTGAAAGTATGATGTTCTTGAATTATGTTCTTGAAATTGGCTTGCATTCTTGAGTTTAGATGATATTGTTGAGTTCTTTATGAAACTATATCGATTTTAGAGTTGTATATGAGTAGGTTCTTTTGTTCATGTGCTGGTATATGAATCTAAAGAGAAATTGAGAAAAAGAATCAAAATTAGGCGAATTGGGGTTAAAAAACAAAGAGAGAAACTTTTGGTTACCAGGTCCGCGTCCGCGGGCTTGTTCCTAAGGATTTGGAAATTTTACGTCTGCGTCGCGGAAAGGTCCCAGATCCTTTTGCCGAAAATTTATTTCACGACCTAATAATAAAATGCATCTCCGAATTGCGGACTTGCTTCTAGACAGTAATTTCTTGATCGTTTCTCATGTTTAACTATCTAAAAACACTGCTAAAAATCACGAAATCATTCCAATGAAAAATCACAACTTTGTCTCCATAAATTTGAAATTCAAGGAATGTTAAGAGCCAAGTCTAGAGAGTTCTTAGAGTCCTTTCAAAAGTCTTTGCAAATGATTTAAACTTGTTTTAAGACTAGAGTTTAGAGTTGAGTGGAGAGTAAAGAGCAAAGTTCATTTATTGAAAAAAGTTTATGGGGACTATGTGTTCCGGAAGAGTAAATGTTTTCACATTGAAACAAGAAAGGAAACACCAAATTCCATGAGCCTTTAAGCTAGTTTTCAGTAAAGAGTAAAAGCTTTCACAATTAAGCAAGAGGGAAACACATATTTCCTAGAAAGCCTTTGGGCTAGTTTTTGAGTAATTATATCAAAACACAGAAAGAGTTATATTTTTAAACGTATGAGCTACTTATATTTTTAGAACATTATTGAGTACCGATATGGTAGAGATTTCAGACAACTCACAGCCACCATACACCATATAACTATCATGGGTGGAAAATGGTCATACTTTTTAGATGATTCCTTAGTGTTTTTTTAGCATAGACCAATGGATCCACTTAGTAGTTAAGTTTAATATCTCCGTATAAGCATAGTACGACCTTGGCAGCATGAGGCAAAATGTTGTATCATCACATAGATCTTATGTGATGGTTGTCGTTTAGAAAAACTCCCACAATTATATTATTTATTCTTATATACACAAAGATTACTTGTATTTTCGCATACAAATAGAGCTTAAATTATATCCTTTCAAAAAATTGAGTTACCGTTGTACTTCTAAATGTGCAGAGTTGTTATACATGTTTTAAATGTTTTTCTTTATATTGAATTTTATTATTGCTTTATATTGAAATGAGTTTAGTTGAGACAAACTATGTTACTTTTTTTCCTTTCAAGCTTATATATTGCTTTAAAATTCTCCTCACATGCTCGTACATTCAATGTAATGATACCAGTTAGCCTGCATCTAATTATGATGCAGATTCGGGTAACCAAGATCTGATCCAACGCATCATTAATCCAGTTAAGCTTCAGAATTGTTGGTGAGCCTTCTTGCTTCCGGAGGATCCCTTTTTACTGCTTTATCAGTTTATTTCATTAGGATGTCGTGGATCTTGTCCCGACGTAGTCCATCTCACTTGTAATAGTCTTCATAGAAAATAGTTTATGCTAGTTCTTGAGTCTTTCCATTTCAGTTTTGATGTTTGAAACTTTACTTGTCATCTTGTGTAGTTGAATGTTGTTTTTAATACATTCTTAGTTTACTGCACGAGTTTATCTTTTGAGGTTGTTTGCTTGTGATGGAAGTCTTCAACTAAGAGTTAAGTCGGGTAAAGGTTCACTTTGGACAACAATCTTTATCTATTGTCAGTCCCACCCAGGGTGCAGGCTCATGTTGTAACAGTGTTTAACCATGTGATTGCGATTAATGATCAATGGACCTAGTCATTAATTGACCATCACAAACACATCGACATGTTAATTAGTAGTAGAATTCCACCCTTTTGATGACTTTTCATTTTGATAATGAGTGTCCTCAATACCTCTTTTTGTCATATACTAATGAAATGTTGGTACTTTGTATCTATTAAATCTAAAGGATGAGGCAAGAATAAATTTGGGAAAAAGAGGCAAAAGAACACCAAAAGGGGATGTAATCTACTAAGTTGAAGACTGTCTAAATTAAGGAAGGATCGCTTAACAAGCTGAACCTCACCAATTTAGGCAGTGTTCAATGTTAGAACATTGGGGTAGGTGATAAAACAAAGAATATATCAGCGATGCATCGATTGTGTAAAGGCGAACCTGACTCTATCACTGAATGTGAAAAATTTCCAAGTTAAAAAAAAAAGAAAGATAAGTGACACGAAAAAGGTTATAATTTAAAATTCAGCAATAGTTAAAGGCGAGCTCTATGGAGTTCACCAAATGGGGTTCAAACACTTGAAGACAGAATAAGAAAAAAAGGCATGCTAAAGAAATAGATAACGATCCACCGACTCTGCATTGCAAGGCTGATTAATAATTCCGAGTGGGTTACGAAAGGAAATTTCTGTTAATTTTTGGAAGAGTATAAATAGTCCTAAAGAGAGTTAAAGTGTATCTTTGTTCATGCTAACTTTTTCATATTTTGAAAAATACTTATTGAATTTTTTCCTTTAGAATTTTGAATTGAAATTTTTTTTTAAATAACATTTATGGGTATAATTCAATGTGGTATTGAAGATTGTTGATAATATCTAACTATTCTATTGATGAAGTCATCATCGGTATACCTTATCATACTTTTATAACGATTGGTTAAAACAATAATTCTAGGGGTATGGTTATGTGGAGGGGTGTTGATTTAATTTAGTGGATATTATGTTTTTTCTCTATTTTATGGTTGTTCATCCACTAATTTGGGGGTTTTAACATGAGATTGATTTACGGTTTAAGGTGGACAACTTAATCCTAGTTTAGATCTTCTTGATGTTCGAAAGAAATCAATTGGAGTGGTTACATAACTTGATTCTTAGAATTTAGTTTTGATTCTTGTGGTTTGCTTGAAAGAGAGACTATAAGTCATTTCTAGTTGCCAAATTTTCTTGAAAGAGAGATTTTTTAAGGTAATTGGGTTTATTATGAATTCACAATGAATAGATCAAAAGTATATTCTATGATATGATGCAATAAAAATGAAAGAAGATTTGTGTCATTGAAGATTACACAACTTATGCATGGTTGTATAGCATGATTGATCAAGCATTTATACTCCAATTTGACATTAATACAAACCCGTCTATCCTTAGATCATTTATCAATCATTTTAATCGTGGTTTGTAGTTAACTTGCGAAAATTGATTCCAAAACATCCTCCTTATATTTTGTGGAATCATCCACCCATTTGCGTTATTCCTACAATGAATTAGTTTCATTTTGTCTTCCTCTCTGAATTCTTATAATCAAATCACTAGGGATACAACCCTGACTCTTAATTGGGTATTTTCATTGATAACAATCGCTTCCTCTTTTTATTATTTTAGAATAATATGAGCATATTCAAATAATGGCACCGTTGTAGGAGAGCGATAACTAAGACTTTTATTTGTGAAATTGACTTTAGAACTTATTTAGCCTACTAGAATAAATTTTTTCTTGTAGTTGTTGTTGTGCCCAAAATTAAAAATGAGTGTATATGGTGGCCTACAATGCTATTCACAATTGGAAGAATAATGATATTGGTGATAGCGATTACATAAATCTCAATGTCATCATGAGTTGTGGAGTAGTTCGGTTACCCCCCTACCATTGGGAATGCTACCTTTATTGTAACCGGGAAAATGTAGTAGTTGTTCTATATGACAGGGATGTTTGGTGGTCTTTCCCATGAAGACCCCAGTGATAATCTCTGACCAGTTATGACTTTGTGGTCTCTTCATTATGAAGAGAATTACTAATAGTCCATATGATCATAACTATTCCTTTTCTTCTTGATGGATGAAGCAACAAAATTGTTGTCCGAATTGCCAAAAGATTCTATCATTTAATATGACGAACTCACCGAAGCTTTTCTTGAAAAATTTTCCCTCCCTCAAATATGGTGAAATTGAGATATGTTATTCAAAACATCAAGAGGACATATGGTGATCCACTTCATGAAACCTAACTGTGTTTCTAAAAGTTATCATTAAAATGTCAAAAGCATGGTATTACCGATAAGTTGTTGCAACAAAGTTTTTATCAGAGCATTCATATTTTGAATAAAGGATTTGGATGATCAATTTTTAAAAGGAGAAATAGCTCAAACTTTGATTAAGTTGAAAAGTCGTTTGATAAGTTGATGAAAGTAAACAAAGCTTCGTATACAAATTCGGAAAGGGTTAAATTTAAAGCTTTTTGATGAATCTGGTGCCAGTCCGATGGAGTTCCCACGGACCGTAGGTCTGGTCCATGGATGTCCAATCATGTTTTCAAAAAAATCCAAGTTCCAGTACTTTTTCAATGGTTTAAAGGACAACTTGTCATCCAAAGCATGAGAGGTAGGTTAGGGTCCGTAGGAGAGTCTCAAACTTAATCGAATTTAGGATCAAAATATTAGGACCTACAGTCGTGGTACATGGTCCGTCCTTAGACCCACGAGTCATAGGTTAGTGTCATAGATGGGTTCCTAATAATGGTATCTTTGATCTCAAACCACGGCTAACCAGGATGGTCCATGGTCTGACCAAACGACTGTAGGTCAAGCCGATGGTAGGATTCCTAGGGGCTTTTGGGTATTTTTCTATTTAGTTTAGCCTAAAACTATGTCGTTTTATCCTTCACCTTAACCCCTATATAAGTGTTTTAACCCCCAAATTTCCCTAATTCAAATCATTCTCTAGAATTCCTAAAAGAAGAAGAAGTCATCCTCTCAAATAATTCTCTTTCTAAAAGTTGAAGAAGAAATCTAGGATTGCAAGTCAAGTCTCAAAATCCACCGTTGAAGTTAAGATTTTGGCATTGAGGTATGATATTTTTCATCCATGAGCCCTTTACTCCACGGAGTTCTAGATTTCCCCATTTGAGTCAATTCTTCCATGTCTTGGGTTTTTTTAAATATTGATTTACTTGATTGAATTATGAAATTTTACTCATGAATTGATATAATCATGATTTTAAAATGAATCTCCATGAACCCATGTCTAAGTCATGTTTTATAGATATTGGTGATTGAAAGTGGGTTTTGAACTATGAAATATGAATTATGGAATTATACATGTTCCTATGAAATTGATGAGATATGATAGAGATTTCTTTGAGAGAAAAGCATATATGTTGTTATTATGGCTAAACGTTGTGAAAGATTTTTTTACATAAAAGGGTTATTAAGGTTGAAAGGCTTTCTCACATAAAGTGAACCAATGTTTAGGAGCTATTCTAATGTTGAGGCAAGAAGTGATTACCCATGCACTCTATCAAAAGACAAGAGACGATTACCCATAGTCATATGATGTAAGGGCAAGAGACGATTACCCATGTTCCTTTAAAATAAAAAAGAATATCATCAAGAACTATTTCCTGGAAGTTCAGCTTAGTACTAAGTGGAAAAGTGGTGATTACCCATGTCTCATAAATTATGTGCCAACATATGATTGTGTAGATATACATTAGCTAGTGGATCTACATAAGCTAGAAGTTCATGCTCCATAACTTAGTAAGTGGGACAACCCTTTTCAGTGTGAGAGACACTGGATTCCATGCTAATAACTAACATGGTCTTATATGTTGGTTAAGACTACTTTTCACAAGCAAGTTATGATGAACTAATGTTACTTCAAGAGGTATCTCACATGTGTCTTAAAATAATGTCTATTTGCATTGACCATGTTTTATTATTCATGTTTTTGCACTTTATGAAGATATGTCTTATTAAGCATGTTTATAAATGTTTTATATGTGGCTATCATACTTGGTACATATTTTGTATTACCGCATACTCTTGCCTACATTCCCTAAAATTTAGGGACTGACCTTACAAATTCACACTTTCATGTCTAGGGATCTCATATAAAAAGATTGAAGATTGTGTGAGCCGTCATCACCCTAAGACTGAGTTGATACCTATTTTGTATGTACTTTCGTTTTTGGAACTTCATGTACCGGATACACCCGATAAATTCTTAAGTATTAGATGGATTTGAGACGATGTTTATACTTTCGCTTTTTTCTATAAAACTTTGACATGTTGAAACTGTCTTTTAAATCTCTTATATTCTATTCAATTGGATGTGAATGCTAAGTGGCTTGTATGAGGCCTTTCGTGGTCTTATATGCCATGTTACACCTAGGGGATACCTTGGGTCGTGACACAATTGAAGACCCAATATTTCCTCTTCAAATGGGTATGACCAAGGAACATGAAGAGAACATGGCTAGGGAGGAGGCTTAAATTGATATGTTTTCAAATCATGTGTAAGTACTTGAAATTACAAAAGCTATCCGTAAAACTCCCAAACCAAAAAGTTTCTAGCCAAAATTCATAATAAAATGGTAAATATGATGTGATATTTCAAGAATAAGTAGTGACTTCTCAATACAAGAACGTACAACTACCTCTCATTCATAAAAGAAATGGAAACTTTAGGAGAGAATGCACCAACATTCTGCCATGGTGAGTTCAAGTTCGAAGGAAGTGGCAGCTCATTGTATGATTGTTGATCAAGATATTGACACCCAAGTGTTAGCGGGTACAACTTGAAGTTGTAGGATGTTGAAAAATAATGACTTATTTACGAAGAAATACTGAACAAGGGGCTGGCAATTATGAGCCACCCAAGAAAGAAGACGAACCAATTATTAGGAAGGTTTGTGATGATCGAAAGGCAAGCAATGGTGGTGGTGATGTTAGGATACTACAGTGAAAACTCCAGTCAAAAACTGATCCATTCCCACAAAGATTGAAAAATAAAGATGATATTTTTGAATTTCAAAAGTTCTTTAGGGTAGTTCAAGACTTGTCAGTGAACATCCCCCTTGTGGATGCTTTGCTTGAGATGCCCGGTTGCGATAAATTCATCAAAGATTTGGTCATAGAGAAGCGGTCATTAGAAGATTAAACTATTAAGCTTCCCCAAATGCTTAGTGCCATGATGAACAACAATACTATCATGAAGAGGATGGTCTGAGAGCTTTTACAATACCATGCACTATTTGGAACAAAACATTTACGAAGGCTTTATGTGACCTTAGGGAGAGCATAAATCTGATGCCTTTGAAGGTCTTTAATAGACTTGGACAAGATGATCAAAATCCTATAAAAATGAGGTTACTAATGACGGATAGATCAATTAAAACACCAGAGGGTGTAATTTATGACATCCTTGTAAAAGTGGACAAATTTGTGTTCTCGACTAATTTTGGGATTTTGGATTTTGGGATAGACATAGAAGTCTTCTTATACTTGGTTGACCATTATTGGCTACTCTAATACATTTGCAGATATTTAAGGACGAGTACAAAAGTTTCGTATGAATGACAAAGAGGTTAATTTTAATGTTTGTAAGTCGATGAAGTATCCAAGCGACATACAGGTGGTCTCTCATTTAGACCAAATCGGTAAGGCGATAGAAAGTATTAGAGAGGCAGCTTATAGCAGAGAATCACTAGCGGCAGTGTTACTCAATTACGATGATAGAAAAGATAAGCGATTACGATGATGTTTTGTCTGGTCTTATTTGTGTCGGACTGTTCTTATAAAAGCCATAGAAATTATAGATGGTTTTTTCCTATCGAGAAGCAATGTAAGATCCCAAAAATGACTTACGTGGACTAGATACTAACATGTTTTTAATTAGTGTATAAGGTCCTAAGTTTGTATATAATGTGGTATTGAGGCAGTCACTAAGAGTTTAGTTGCATTGGAAGTCAAACGTCAAGGGACGACTAAGACGTTCGACGACTAAGTCACCTATGTGCCTCATATGTGGTTTTATGTGTTTATGTGTGATTCATGAGGTTATAACGTCATTATATAAGTTATTGTAGTTTATATAGGCAGTGTGTCAAGTTTCATGGTTTTGGAGGTCAAACGTCCAAGAACGTCCATGACGCTCGAAAGGGTTGCCTTGAAACGATCTTGTGTGTCTATGCATGTTTCATTGATTTTACGTGTTCGTTTTGGATGAAATTTTTATGAGAGGTCCTACACTTGTATACGAGCATGATTGGGTTGGAAAATTCCGGGCAAACATCCCCAAGGACCATTTAAGGGTCCTTGAGGAAGGACCCTTCATGAGTGTCCAAGCTGCCCAACAGCTGAACCTACGGAGGCAATCGACGCCCTATGGGTCAGTCGACGCCCCGTAGGTGAGTCTCACCGATTTACACTTAGGCATGGGGATGGAGAGTCCAAATACCAGCCTCATTCCTAGACCACGGACCAACAGGAAGGTTCGTTGGTCAAGGGACGAGTCCTCGATGGTCCTTCCGTCTATGAGGTTGTTCATGTGTAGCTTCACTATAATTTGAGGGGTGAAGTTGTAAATCCACACCATGTACAAATAAGACTTTGGAAGGTTCCTAAAGGTTTTTTTTGTGTATTTTAAATATGTTTATAAGCCCAAAACACTAAGAAGATTTCATTCTTCAAAATCAAAACCCAAATTCCCTTAAAAATTCTCTATACCTCCATTTGACCAAAAACTCAAGGAAGGGCTTGGATTGGAGGATTGATTGGATATTATTCATAAAATTGAAGAATTATCTTCATTGAGATATATTTATTGATCCTTGAAACTCTATTCATCAAGGAGATCAACTTTCAAAGAAGTTTTTTTAAAAGTTTTCAAAGATGAATTGTCAAATTTCATGATCTATTCATGGGCTCTTACATTAAAGATTTTTAAGAATTGAATAATTATTTAATTTTTATTAATTAGATTATTTAAACTCAATTAACCTATGAACCCATGTAATTGATGAAGCCTAGTTTTTGACTACTTTATGGGTTACTTGATATGGACTTAATGCTTATGAATTCTAGTGTAGTTTTCAATGGGCTACTGATTGATGTAATAATTGTAATGAATAGATATCTAGGTTTTCTTAGATTGATGAATCTATATTTAATTGACCTAGTTTCATTGAATATCATAGTTTATGTATTGAATTATTGGTTATGTCCATGTGTAAGGGCCTTATGGTATTGAATTGAATGATTTAGCATTGGATTGAAGTGTTGAGGATGGAGTGGTGGTACACTGCCCTAATTCCCTTTATTTTATGTTAATTAGACTTCAAATATGTTGTGATTTGTAAGTTCCACTTATGGTGGCTGTGTTATGTTCTTTAACTCTAATTGATGTGGCCTTGTCAGCGTTATTTTATGTATTATGATGATCATGCCCTTATCGGCAACTACTTGAAGTGTTTTGATGATTTATGTAGTTTATTATGTGAAGTTGGATAATATTTGTCTACATGATAAGTAATGTGAAAGTATATGTGTTCTCATATTGATAATATTCAGGTGATTATGTTAGACTATGACTATGTCTTTATTTGTATAGTCTTATGGTTGATGCATGGTTATTCCTACTTAATTACATGAGTCTATGATGGTCATATTGATGACGATATGGTACTGTATAGAATGACTTAAAATGATAATGGTTATTTCTATGTGTTTCTTGAATGACATGTAATATGTGTTACAGTGAAGTATGGTGTGTCTTGTCTGGGTTGAATTGTGTCGCTTACTTGATGCATGTATGAATGTGAATATGAGATGTTTTGACATAGGATGCTAAAGCCTCTTTGTCTTGTATTCATGAATGACGTGAGAGTTTAAATATTGTTAAGAGGGTCCTTTATGTGAAACCTTGAACCTAGTGGTAAGGTTATGAATGTTGAAGTCAAAAGTTTAATGGTTTCTTTTAAGTAAAGGAATGATAGAATTAAGGTTGGTTGGATGGAACGGCATCATATCAATCCTTAGAATAGTAATTATGAGATTATTGTCGCCATTGTATGGTAGCCCTATTGGACATCTTTGGTAGGGTAAATGTTATTGGGTTATGAACTAGATATGGAACCTCTTTATATAAACCTTTAATGTAAATTACTCTATGAGAATCAAGGCTAGCACCGAGTTATTATGATAAGTGAAGAATTTCTAGTTAAAGAATTAGACTAGAGTACAAAGCACGCCCTTCATATTCCTTAAACATGTTCCTACATGAGATGTGTCCAAGTTCTACCATTGGCAAGTAGAACATCCTCATCGGAATAGGTTAGAACTCTGGATTCCATGTCTAGCTATCATGGTCTATGTCGTTTATTGCCTATTCTCATCATATGGGATACCTACTATCATTAGAGAAGTTCTATGAAGTTTAGGTGGTGGTATGAGACACTATCTAGACATAGCACAATAGGCTTTGAAGGGTTGTCAATTTAAGGTGTGAATGGGGCATAGGAATGGTCACTTTGTATCTTACCTAGATAAGTCTTAAGAATGACTGTAGTTAGGGAAGATGTTGATTATGTGGACATGATCTATGCCTTGGGTAGTCTTAAGGATTATTTTAGGTAGTCTTGAAGAGGTCAATCATGGACATTATCTTCTTGATTTACTTAACTAAGTCTTTCGATAGCCTTGGTCAGGAAAATATCATATTATACATGTTATGTGTTTTGGTGTCTTGAAAGTGTGTATGCGTCTCATTATGAGTAGTCGTGAGGATCATTTAGCCATGATTAGAGAGGGTGTATGGGTGGTCTATCTTTGTATTACTTAAGTGAGTCTTAGGATAACTTTTAGTGGGATAATTACATGTTAGAAGGTGTGTTAGGTGAAGGTAAGCAACTTCACTGTAACAGTAAAGGAATTCAATGTATAGTGAGTTGAAGTCACTGTAATGTTGCTTCAAAAATGCTATAAATTGAATAAGTATTTTAAATGAATAAGTACTTATCTAGAGTAGTTAAGGGTTGTCAATTTAAGGTGTGAATGGGGCATAGGAATGGTCACTTTGTATCTTACCTAGATAAGTCTTAAGAATGACTGTAGTTAGGGAAGATGTTGATTATGTGGATATGATCTATGCCTTGGGTAGTCTTAAGGATTATTTAGTTTGTCTTGAAGAGGTCAATCATGGACGTTATCTTCTTGATTTACTTAACTAAGTCTTTCGATAGCCTTGGTCAGGAAAATGTCATATTATACATGTTATGTGTTTTGGTGTCTTGAAAGTGTGTATGTGTCTCATTATGAGTAGTCTTGAGGATCATTTAGGCATGATTAGAGAGGGTGTATGGGTGGTCTATCTTTGTATTACTTAAGTGAGTCTTAAGATAACTTTTAGTGGGATAATTACATGTTAGAAGGTGTGTTAGGTGAAGGTAAGCAACTTCACTGTAACAATAAAGGAATTCAATGTATAGTGAGTTGAAGTCACTGTAATGTTGCTTCAAAAATGCTATAAATTTAATAAACGTTATCTTATATGTTTCTAAGTTGATAAGTGATATTCTTATGATTATGATATGAAATTTAAATGAAAAAATGCATATTTCTAATAAACATCCATTTTCATGGTTTTATGCATAAAGTCATACTTACTATAAGTGTTTGTGCTAACTCCATGCATTTGTTTACTCTAAAGGTGTAGATGAAAGGTGAAAAGGATCATGAAGGAAATCTTGGATTCTAGAGTCGTTTAATCTAAGTGAAGTATGTCCTCAATTGACTCGAGGGCATACATATATGTCTTTTATTTTAAAGTATTGTAATAGACTAAGTATTTTCTTATATTCGTTATATGGGTCATGTCCCAAGTATTCTCGTGTCTACGATTTTATGAGATAGATACTTAGTATTTTATATGATTCTATATGAAAAGATGTTTTAAGATATTCATATGAAAAGTTTTAATTCTACACTACTTTTAATACTTGTATATGCGATGAACGATACAGAAGGGCTTGTACACAACCTTCTAGAGGTCAAGTACGCCGGTTGCAATCAGAGAATGAAATATCTTTTAGGGTTTGATTTCGGGATGTGAAAAACTTGGTATCAGAGCATAGGCTATGAAAGTAGTCTTAGGAATAATTTTTTTTAATCAAATAACGTCTAGTAGAGTCTTGATCATCGGTGTGAGTCGCAATACATCTATTGGCGAGAGGCTATAGGACGATCGAGTTTCCCTTCTTTTCTAGTCCTATGTCATGCCTTAGAGTAAAATTTATGATTACTCTTTTCTTATTGTTTTCCTTGTGTTTCTATGAAGATGAATACGAGGAGGACACTGGCTAGGAGAGATGAATCTATGTGCATAAGGAGATTTCTCCTCAAGTTGAGAAGTTGAGCAAGTTCCTCAAGGTCCTCAAGGTGCTCAAGATGATGAAGTCCCTATTGTGGGTGGAGGTAATGATATTCTGGTTGTTCCCCCGGAGTTGAGTAATAGTGATATTAGAGAGGCTTTACTTGCCTTAGCCCGAGCCGTGAATACTCAAGCGTATTTGAGTATGGTGCCTAGGATGAATGTTGTGGAGAGAAGTATGACCTCTAGGTTAAGAGACTTTGTGAGGATGACCTCCTATCTTTGTTGGCTCTAAGGTTGGAGAAGATCCCAAGAGTTCCTAGAAGGAGTATACAAGGTGTTGAGTGCTATGTGGGTAACATATAGGGAAAAGGAGGAGTTAGCTTTGTATCAATTGAGGGATGTTTCTCAAGTGTGATACACTCAATGGAAGGATAATAGGCTAGTGTAGTCGGGTCTTATTGAGTGGGAAGAATTTAAGAAAGCTTTTCTTGGAAAGTACTTTCCCTGTGAGAGAAGGGAAGTTAAGGTAGAGGAGTTTATTAATCTCAAACAAGGCAATAGGAGTGTCGAGGAATACTCTTTGAAGTTCTCAATGTTATTTAGATATTCCCCATCCTTTGTGTCTAATCAGAGGGATGAGATGAGTAGATTTGTGACGGGTGTCACTGATCTTGAGAGGAAGGAAAGTCGTACGGCCATGTTACATGAGATATGACCCTAGATAGACTCATAGTGTACGCACAATCAATTGAGGAGTCTAAACTTTGGAGGATTGCTAGGATCTAGAAAAGAAGTGGTTCTAGTGACCAAGATAAAACTAGTTTCAAAAAGAGTGTTCAAGTTCAAGAAGAACCTAGGAGAGATAATGTGAAATCGGAGAAAGGAGGTAGTTCTCAAAATGGAAAGCCTACATGTGTCACTGTGGAAAAAGGCACTATTGGAAATGTCTAGCTGGTACTAGTGGTTGCTATGGTTGTGAGAAGGATTATCATAAGGTGAGGGATTTTCCTACCATTGTGGATAGAGGAAGAGAGGGTAAACAAGTTGCTCCTAATCTTTCAAAAGATGATGCTCAAAAGAAGAGGCATTTCTATGCACTCCGGACTAGAGGATCAAAGCCGGATGAGGATGATGATGATAGTGAGTCCTTGTATCTCCTTAGTGTTATGAGTTTCTTCTAAGTGGCGGAGTATATTGAGTAAAAGAGTTTTGATTGATTGTTTTATCTCTTATATTTAACTCTAGTTTGAGAGTAGAAAGTAATAAAAGTATGTTGCATGTTGCATTGTGTTTAGGGGTCTTGTTGAAAATGAATTTAATTGATTCCTTGCATTGTGCATTTTATGAAGTTATCATTATATTGTAAGATGTGTTTATCTGGTTTTACATTGCATAATAGCATGTTTCCATCATGTATTGCATAAAAGTTGTATTGTTGAAGAATGTTGAAAAACTCATTGTAATGCATGCCTGCTCACTGTAAAATTTTTGCAACATCGAGTAATTCATTCTTTGGTGTAAAATTGTTTTAATGTGGTTATAACTGATGTATATGAGCGTGATATTGAATATAAAGTGAGTTTTCGCTATTTGGCAGGAAGCATATGAGTTTATAGCATGATGAGTTATAGAATTTATTTTAGTTTCTTGTTGGGTTGTGATGATCATCATTATGTGAAATTGATGTTTTTAATATGGTATTGTATAATGTGTTATATGTAATTGTCATGAGTTGCTAATTGAATCTCTATTCTTGGAAGTTTTCGGAAAGTGGCAAGTGTCATTCGTGGACAAATGTTGTCCAAGTGGGGGAGAATTTAAGATCCCGAAAAGGACTTAGGTTAACTAGAGCCTAACATGATTTTCATGAGTGTCTACGGTACTAACTTATTCTATAATGTGGTATTGAGGCAGTGTCAAAGACTTTAGGTGCATTAGAAGTCAAACGTGAAGGGACGACTAAGATATTCGATGACTAAGTCACCTATGTGCCTCATATGTGGTTATATGTCCTTATGTGTGATTCATGAGGTTACAAAGTAATTATATGAGTTATAATAGTGTGTATAGGAAGTGCATAAAGTTTCTTGAAGTTTGGAGGTCATACGTCTAAGAACATCCATGACGTTTGAAAGGTTTCCCTTGAAACTACCTTGTTTCTCTATGCATGTTTTTTTTAGTTTTACGTGTTTGTTTTGGATGAAATTAATATGAGAGGTCCTAAAATCATGTACGAACATGTTTGGGTTGGAAACTTGCGGCAAAACATCCCCAAGGACCATGCAAAGGACCTTGATGAAGGACCCTTCATGAGTATCCAAGATACCCAAGACAACCCAACCTACTAAGGCAATCGACGCCCTGTTGGTCACTGGACGCCCCGTAGGTGAGGTCTCATTGATGTAAACTTAGCATTGAAGAATGATAGGCAAATTAACAGCCTCAGTCCCAGAACAAAAAGCAGCAGGACGGTCCGTTGGTCAAGGGATGGGCCGTCGATGGTCCTTCTGTCTGTGAGGCTGTTCCTGCGCAGCTTCACTGTAAGTTGAGGGGTAAAGTTGTAAATTCACTCCACATACAAATAAGACTTTGGGTGGTTCCTAAAGGGTCTTTTGGGTATTTTAAATATGTTTATAAGCCTACCACACTTAGAAGATTTCATTCTTCAAAATCAAAACCCTAATTCCTTAGAAATTCTCTAGAACTCCATTGGAGCCAAAACTCAAGGAAGGGCTTGGAGTGGATAATTGAGTGGAGATTATTCCTAAAATTGAAGAATTAGTTTCATTGAGGTATTATTTTTGATCCTTCAAACTCTATTCGTCAAGGAGCCCAACTTTCAAAGAAGTTTTCTAAAGTTTTTGAAGATAAATTTCCAGTTTCATGCATTAATGTTTTTTAAGCATTGAATAATGATTGAAATTTTGTTAATTAGATGATTTTAACTCAATTAACCAATGAACCGATGTAATTGATGAACCCTAGTTTTTGACTACTTTATGGGTTACTTGATATTGACTTAATGCTTATGAATTGTAGTGTAGTTTTCTATAGGCTATTGATAGATTTAATAATTGTATTGAATTGATATCTAGGTTGTATTAGATTGATTAATTTATATTTAATTGACCTTGTTTCATTGAATATCTTAGTTTATGTATTGAATTATTGGTTATGGCCATGGGTAAGGGTGTTATGGTATTAAATTGGATGGATTAGCATTAATTTGAAATGTTGAAGATGGAGTGGTAGTACGCTGCCCTAATTCCCTTTATTTTATGTTAATTAGAGTTCAGTTATGTTGTGATTGGTATGTTCCACTTATGATGGTGGTGTTATGTGCTTTAATTACAATTGATGTGGCCTTGTCGGCGTTATTTTATGTATTATGATGATCATGGCCTTGTCGGCAACTACTTGAAGTGTTTTGATGATTTGTGTAGTTGATTATGTGAATTTATATTATATATATATATACATGATAAATAAAGTGAAAGTATATATGTTCTTCTATTGATGTTATTTAGGTGATCATGTTAGACTATGACTATGTCTTTATGTGTGAAGTATTAGGGTTGATGCATCGTTATTCCTTCTTTACTACATGAGTCTATGATGATCATATTGTTGATGATATGGTAGTTTATAGGATGAATTGAAGATGATAATGGTTATTTCTATGGGTTTCTAGAATGACATGTAATTTATCTTAAAGTGAAGTATTTTGTGTCTTGTCTTGGTTGACTTAAGTCCCTTACTTGATGCATGTATGAATGTGAATGCCATGGAGAAAGACATCGATGGCCCTTCATCTCATAGACGGGCCATAGATGATGACCTTCGATTGGAGGTTCAGGCATCTGGAACAAACACGAGGAATTTTGACCAAGTGTGGGGCTACGTAAGAATTGACAGTCCATCAATTGATCGACGGACCATCCCATTGAATCGTCGATCAGATCGGAGAAAGTCCCAGTACCCGACGTTGAAGAAAAGCTAAGTATGAAATGGCAAGAAGCATCGACGGACCAATGTGAATCAATGAATCGTGTTGTTGGTCGTCGATTGGATCAGAGAAGATGGAAGTTGGAAGCTGGAATAAAATGCTAAGTCTGGACTTACGGAGGCAGTCGAAGGTCCACTGTTTGACTGACAGACCGTCTGTGGGGTCGTCGATTGAAGCCTCATTTTTTGGAAAACTTTCCTTATTTGAATTCCTTTTAATTTAGGACACTATTTTTATAAATAGGGGTGTAAAACCTCATTTTGGTGTTGGATGCTATTACTTATTTCTTTGTATCGGTCTTACAGATTTGTTTTTGCAACTTGGGCATTAATTCAAATTTCCAGATTTGGTTTTGAAGATAATTTTGTGATTTCAAGTTGAATTTATGGATTTTCTTCGAATTTGTTAAAGTAAGTTCATGATTTATTGTTTATCAACTATGAATTGCGTTCTTATATGCATGGGTAACTAAATCCACAACTAGGGTTGTGGGAACCATGGGTGATTAACAATGTAAACCTAGCTTAATAACAATTCTCAAATAGCTTATTACATGAATTGATAATTCTTTCATCTATAAGTCTTTTAACAAGTACACGCGTTAGAACTCGCGTTATTTCTACTTGCCGAACCAAGGGGGTAGTTAATAGGAAAAGAATTATCAACATAGATTTAGTGGGATACTATCTAATAGGCTAGTTTCGATTGGTGTGAAGTAATAACTAAGTCATACATCGAATATGATGCTTAATATGAAGTAAAGGTAAGGTTAGTAACTTCGACACCGTAGCGGGACCAAGGTACATGGTGAAATTCTCTAAATGCCGAACCAAGGATTTGGAGATACATAACTTATCACTTTGCATTCAAAACACTAGGGAAGAATCATTATAGCTAGAATTACGACATTATGAACCTATGGGGAACACTTACACCCTAGTTTCTCTCACAACTTGATAAACACCATAAATTAACTTCTGTTACTTGTTTGATTTAGCAATATTACAATACTTTTGTTTCAAACCCCCCCCCCCTTTAATTACTCGTTTTCGAAAAGGATTTGACTTAATAGAAGTAATCGTATTTTGAAGTTATGTCTAAACAATTTTCCTTGTGGGATCGACCCCGAATTGATAGTTGGGTTCTTTACTTGATATGACCGCTTGTTTTTCTTTAGGGAAGTATAATTTCAGCGTGTCAAATTTTTCACGCCGCTGCTGGGGAAAGTGGCTTTTAGATTAACTTTAGTAACAATTACTGAATTTTAGTCAACAATTTCCTAAATTTACTTTTTTTCATTTGTATTTGTTTTTTACATGTCGAGCTCTAGTGTATGCCAAGTAGACGGAGCCGAGGAGAACCAACACTTCCATTTGATACAGATTTTAATAAGACACCCCACAGAATGAATAATGAACAAAATCCTGCAAATCTAGGTGATGGGATCAACCGTTAGCTTCGTCCATCGATTGATGCTCAAAACCACATGATTGTGGAAAACCCTGGTGATGATGCTCTGAGGAGGCAACCTCCCATCCCACGCCCTCAAGAGTTCTATAGGGGCAACATTAACATCACTGATTCTGATGAGCCTTTTGTCCAACCTCCTCTACAACAGGGTCACACATTCGTGGCTAGTAGTTTGATGCAGATGCTTACTGCCAGAGGTTTGTTTTCAGAGCTACAATCTAAGGATCCACATGCTCACATCGCCAATTTGAGGTCGGTGTGTAGGAGTTGTGTATGCAGGCCAGACTTGGACATGGACATCATCGGGTTAAGAGTGTTCCCTCTCTCTCTGACGGGATAGGCCGCAATATGGTTTACTGAGTTACCCTATAACTCTATCTATACGTGGGATTGGTTGATGGATGTGTTCCTAGCAAGGTATTATCCGTTGTCCGAAAAGCTCAACCACAAAGATAGAGTGAACAATTTTATGGCATTCCCCGGGGAGTCGGTGAGTAGCTCTTGGGATTGATTCACCGCGTTCGTTAGAAGTGTCCCAAACCATTGCATTGATGATGAGTCATTGAAAAAGTACTTCTATCGGGGGCAAGATGATAATAATAAGGCAGTGCTTGATACTATTGATGGTGGTTTTTATGGTGAGTGCACATATGCAGAGATCGCGGAGAAATTGGAGAAAATCTCCCGAACAATAAATCTTAGAGAACTAGGAAGTTGGACACTGGGAGAAACTCCTTTGCATGCAAGCCACACATAAACCGGCTGCAGATGAGATTCGTGTAGAGATAACTCAAATAAGAACTGAGCTCGGGTTGGTATTAAAACATGTCATTGGAGGTGCAGGAAAGGTAAATGGGGTGAATTATTTCAGTAAACCACCACCGCCAATGGATGACTACTACTATGAAGAGAATTCTGATATAGTGAATGAGCAAACGGGGGGTCTCCGACCGAATGCCCAAGGCTCCAATTAGGAAAATTGGCGCCAAGGTAAAGGAAATCAAGGTTGGAACTATGGGAATTACAACAGAGAGGGACATTATGTCTGAGATGGAACTACAACCGTGACAACAACTTCAACTGTGGTAACTATGATAACAGAAACGATCAAAGTGGGCCCTATGTTCCGCCTCAAAATTGGGAAGTTGCTCCTAGGGATGGTAGAGGTAGTATGAAGAAGATGATGATGAGGTTTGATGCTACTGATGAGCACGCCAAGGAATTTAGAGGTGATTTGAATTGGGCAAAATGTGGATGCACATGCGGTCTCGATCAAGCATCTTGAGTTACAAATGGCTCAATTATCTACCACATTAAACCCACGTCAACCGAGAACTTTACCTAGCAATACAATTTAAAATCCAAAAATGATGGACATTACATGGCAGTCACTACTCGTGAGGATAAGCAAACCATTTATCCACCTATGTCGACTATAGTAGAAGATGAGGTGATAAAAGATGAAGAGGTAGTTGAAACTAGTGGTGACTTAGTGGACAAAGCGGTGAAAGAAGCAGAGATACCCCAAAAAGTGATCCCCATTCCTAGACCACCACCACCATTCCCTCAGAGATTGGTGAAGAAGAGTGAGGATGGTAAATGTCGGTGTTTTACCACTATGTTGCAACATCTTTCCATCAATGTCCCTTTGATAGAAGCTCTAGAAAAAATGCCCGGTTATGCCAAGTTCATGAAGGATATGGTTACAAAGAAGAGATTAGTAAATTTTGAGGATGATGACCGAATGCAGCATTGTAGTGCTATTACTGCAAGGTTTCTTGTGGAAAAGAAGGAGGATCCGAGCTCTTTCACCATTCCATGTACCATGGGTTTATTACACTTTGCCAAAGAACTATGTGATCTCGACGCAAGCATAAATCTCATGCCTCTATCCATAAATAAGATATTGGGTTTGGGTGACCCAAAGCACACTCCAATGCGGTTACAGATGACAGATCGAACAATGAAGAGCCCTATTAGGATACTCTATGATGTGCTCGTGAAGGTGGAGTCATTTATATTTCTGGCCGATTTTGTAATTATAGACTTTGATGTGGATTTTGAGGTGCCTATTATTCTTGGGAGGTCGTTCCATGCTACTTGTCGCGCCTTGGATGGTATGTAAAAATGGTATATGAAGTTTAGGTTGAACAATAAAGAAGCAACTTTCAGCATTTGTAGGTCCTTGAAGCGGAGTGGTGAGATACAAATGGTATCTGCTATATCCTACAGGGTTGAGAGTACATCTGAGGTACAAATCGAAGAACGCCTTGGCTTTGAGGCACTAACGGAAGTGATCATGAATTTTAAGAGTGATGGTATTGAAGAGTATAGGTCTTTGGTTGCGGCGCTTGAACGAGGCGAATATCTGTTTAAACTAAAAAAATTGGAGTTAGATATAAATCATCGCGGATTTGAATATGGAACAAGTAGTGTCTGGTATAAGTGTTAAAGAGTTTCAAACGAGCCATTGGTTGGACTATTTTTGGACATTATTGGGGTTCCACCCGGTATTTGTCCACAAAAATAGAACTCATACCCGACCACAAGCCAAGTATTGAGCACCAAAGACATTTGAATCCACCTATGCAAGAGGTAGTGAAGAAGTAGATCATTAAGTGGCTAGATGCTGGAGTCATATATCCTATTGCAAATAGTAGTTGGGTATGCCCTATTCAGTGTGTGCCCAAAAAGGGGTGAATGACAGTAGTACCCAATGAGAGAAACGAACTTGATCCAATGAGGCTGGTGACAAGATTAAGAGTTTGTATGGATTACCGGAAATTGAATGCATGGCCTGACAAGGACCATTTCCCTATGCCTTTCATGGACCATATGTTAGATAGACTCACAGGAAAAAGATGGTACTATTATCTTGATGGTTATTTGGGTTACAATCAAATCTCTATTGCACCGGAGAATCAAGAGAAGACCACCTTTACTTGTCCTTATGGGATGTTCGCATTCAAGGCCTTTTGGGTTGTGTAATGCACTTGCTACTTTTTAGAGATGTATGATGTTGATATTCTCTGATATGGTGGAGGACACTATTGAGGTGTTTATGGATGATTTTCCAGTGGTTGGTGACTCCTTTGATTGGTGATTGAGTCATTTGGCCGATGTTCTCAAAAGATGTGAGGAGTGCAATCTTGTGGTAAACTGGGAAAAATGTCACTTTATGGTGAAAGATGGTTTTGTATTGGGTCATCGCATTTTAGAGAAGGGGATACAGGTTGATCGAGCAAAAGTCAAGGTTATAGACAGACTTCCTCCACCTATTGCTGTAAAAGGTGTGAGAAGTTTTCTGGGACATGCGGGCTTCTATCTGAGGTTTATTAAGGATTTCTCAAAAATTAAACATCCTCTATGCAAGTTACTTGAAAAGGAATGTAAATTCTATTTTGAAGAATCTTGTCTGAAGGCGTTTAGAGAGTTGAAAGAGAAGTTTGTATCTGCGCCCATAATTATTTGATTGGAGTAAGCCATTTGAGGTGATGTGTTATGCTAGCGGGGTTTCTCTTTGTGTGGTATTAGGAAAAAGAAGCGATAAAATCCTTCACACCATCTATTATGCTAGTAAGGCCATAAATAAAGCACAAAAGAATTACACTTTGACTGAAAAAGAGCTCCTTGCGGTGGTATTTTCTTTCAAAAAATTTTGCTCTTATTTGCTTAGCATGAGAGTTATAGTGCACACGGACCACTCCGCTTTGAGGTATTTGAAGGCAAAGAAGGATGCGAAACCGAGGTTGATTAGATGGGTGCTACCATTGCAAGAGTTTGATTTTAAGGTTAAAGATAGAAAAGTGACTGAAAATCAAGTTGCGGATCAGTTGCCCAGATTAGTGAATGAAGTTATGCGAGATTTGGGTGAAAAGCCTGAAATTGATGATACCTTTCCTGATGAGCATGTATTGGCCGCTTCTCATGCCTTGATTCCATGGTTTACCGATTTTGCGAATTATCTAGCTAGTGATATAGTCCATTGGACTTGTCCTTCCATCAGAGGAAAAAGTTCATGCATGATGTGAAAAAGTTATTTTGGGATGAGCCTTACTCATACCGGAGTTGTGCCGATGGGATTATTTGTCATTGCGTGCTGGAAGTTGAGATGCTAAGTGTTTTGGAGGCATGGCACTCCTCGCATGTGGGTGGGCATCATAGTGGTATCCGGACTACCCATAAGATTTTGCAGTGTGGATACTATTGGCCAACCATTCACCAAAATGCTCATGAGTTATCCAAGTTATGTGAGGGTGTGTAACGACCTGTTTAGTCGTTTTGAGCAGCAGATTTTATTTCTGGAAAATTGGCTGAGGAAACGGACCCCACGACGGAACGTCACAGGCACGACGGACCGTCGCAGGGTCTCGTTTCAGCATACTTAGAAATTCTGAAAT
>NC_028637.1:69630234-69630832 GCF_001406875.1 Solanum pennellii | reverse complement strand
CAGTAAATCAAGCCAGTCTTCGACACACCGGATCTTCAGGGTGAGCTAACGCTTCTAGCTTGGACTGGGTCTTCTTCTTCGAGTCTTGATGCCTTGACCTCCGGCATGGACTAGCTTTTTAGTTATTTTTGTTCTTAGACATTCTTAGTTTAGTAATTTATAGATAGATGTTCTTGTGATGATGACTTCCAGATTTTGGGGAATTAATATATGTTGATTTGTGTTATTTAATGAGTTTAAGTCTTCCGCATTATTTTCTGTTGATATATGTTAAAATGATAAGGGTTAGATTGGTTGGTTCGCTCACATAGAAGGGAAATTGTGGGTGCCAGTCGCGGCCCCGGTTTTGGGTCGTGACAGACTTGGTATCAGAGCATTAGGTTCATTGGTCTCATCACACAAGAACGAGTCTAGTAGAGTCTTAAGGAACGGTAGGGGGACGCCTTTACTTTTCTTTGAGAGGCTATAAGACTTTAGGAAAATTCCATTCTTTCATTCTACTTTCGTGCTACTACTTGAGTCCAATTGGTATCTAGGTGATACAAATCGGTATCTGACCATCTTCATTCTATTTCGCGGATGGTTAGAACTAGAGCAA
>NC_028637.1:69567508-69624188 GCF_001406875.1 Solanum pennellii | reverse complement strand
AGATTTTGGGGAATTAATAGATGTTGATTTGTGTTATTTAATGAGTTTAAGTCTTCCGCATTATTTTCTGTTGATATATGTTAAAATGATAAGGGTTAGATTGGTTGGTTCGCTCACATAGGAGGGAAATTGTGGGTGCCAGTCGCGGCCCCGGTTTTGGGTCGTGACAGGGTGCCAAACAGATGGAGGAATTTAAAAGAGGCAATACCTCCATTTAAATCCCATTCTTGTGATTGAATTGTTTGATGTATGGCACATTGATTTTATGGGCCGGTTTGTGAGTTCTCATTGGATGAAATATATTCTTGTGGCGGTGGATTATGTGTGAAAATGGGTGGAAGCCATAATAATTGCCAACAATGAAGGGAAGAGTGTCACCGCATTCTTGAAAAAGAACATATTCTCCAGATTTGGGACACCTAGGGCCATAATTAGTGATAGGGGATCTCACTTTGAAACAAGTTGTTCAAAGGGCTATTGGAGAAATATGGGGTTCTCCACAATATAGCCACTCCATACCATCCATAGACTAGTGGGAAAGTTGAGGTGTCCAACAGAGAAATCAAGTAGATCCTCTTGAAAATAGTGAAAGCTTATAGAACGGATTGGTCAAGGAGGCTTGATGATGCTCTTTGGGCCTACCGAACTGCATAGAAGACCCCTATAGGTATGTCTCCATACCAACTTGTATATGTGAAGGCTTGACACTTTTCGGTTGAGTTAGAGCACAAGGCCATGTGGGCGATAAAGAAACTGAAGATGGATTGGAATGAAGTAGTAGAACAGAGACTTAACGGGTTGAATGAGCTTGATGAGTTTCACCTAAAAGCATATGAAAGTTCAGCCATCTACAAAAACAAGATGAAGAAGTATCATGACCAAAAGATTTATAAGCGAGAATTTGCGGTTAGGGACTTTGTTCTTCTATTAAACTCTAGGCTACACTTGTTTCTGGGTAAACTCAAGTCCAAGTGGACTGGGCCATTCCTTATTAATAAAGTGTTCCCACATGGTGCGGTTGAGTTGGATAACAATGAGGGTTCAAACTTCACGGTCAATGGGAAAAGAATCAAGATGTACCTAGGGCATGCGAAGAGTGCCCATGAAGTTGTTAAAGCACATCTCCTTGATGAAGTCTGAGTAATCAAGGATCTAGCGTCGTGCTGCGATGTTAAATTAGGAACTTCTTAGGAGGCAACCCAAGGTGTATCCTCTAGCAAACAATAGGTTTTTATCTTTTCTTTTTATGAACATTTGCATTCTCTTGTTTCACTTTTTCTTTACTCATCTTCATTTGTTATTTTTTTAGTGTGTTGGATACAGAGTAGTTCAGGGTCCGTGTCTCAAAAGTGTCCAGCAAAACAAAAAAAATAATTCTTAATGGGTGTTCAATGTGCAAGTACCAAACCCATGAATTTAACAGAGTTTGATCTGGTGCACAGATCTACGATCGAACGACGGGCCGTCGTTCAATAGACGGACCGTCGATGGTGTTCGTAGATCCCAGGTATGCCTTAAACTTTGGTCTAAATCTGTGCACAATCGACGGTCCATCGACAGACTTACGGACCGTCAACGGGGTACCGTCAGTTCACAAACCAGTGACCCGACCCGACCTGACCATCTATATTAAAGTTAAACTATTCAGTTACCTTCCACATCTTTTCAAATTTCCTCTCAACCATTTCATCCCCCTTATTCCTTACTTATCAATTAACTCCCAATATCTCTCCCTTCCATTTTCTTAAAACCCCCCACAACTCCCAAACTCCCAAAAATCCCAAAACCCTAACCTCCCTAGTTTCTACTCCGTCTCCCTTGTTTTATCCGGTTGGTGTTCGAAGGCAGGCACGTAGGTTGATTGTTGAGAAGATCACCCACTCCATCACTCAACTACTGATTTAAAGTATTTAAATTCACTTAGCTTAATTAATTCTCATTCATTTGCTGGTGAAAAAGCCAAAATTATATATGGGTCTTCACTTAGGGACAAAAATGCATGTAAAATTGTTAAATTATGGATACTATGTCCCTTAGAATTATAGAAAGTGAAAGGGTTGGGGGTGGAATCTGTGTAAATATGATTGTTGTTTTTCCGACTTAGGGTTTGATAGCCTTGTAGAATCCATGACTGAAATTTGCGAAATCAAAGCCCTAAGGATGACGAATTGGTCTTATACTTCTTATTATGTGTGGGCGAACTTGGGATTTGCTTAAAGTTATTCAAGTGTATGTGTAAAACCAAGCCCTAAAACCTGTCTGACCAACATCACGAGGCCCCGTCTACAGACCATCGGTTGATCGATCGACCGTCGATGGGATCCATCGATAGCTAAACTCTAAAAATGTTCAACTTTGGAACGACGGAAGTAGACTATGATCCATCAATTGATGACGGGCCATTATGCACGTCCATCGTTTCTAACTACAACTTTGATTCCTAAGAAAATCTGAATTATTCTAAGTGTCAAACGACATAAGTGGACTATGGTTCATCCATTATCGACGGGCCTCTCTGCACGTCCGTTGTTTCTAATGAGAGGTTTGTGGAATGTAGTCGTTTAATGTTTGCTAACTGTCCACCGATGGACATTATTGACAGACCATCGATTCATCGACGAGCTGTCGATAGTGCCCGTCTGTCAGTACTGCAATTCTGCAAATGGTATGTGTCTTGTGTTTCCAAGTTTTGTTTTGATTATTTTTCTTTTGTCTGTTGATTACATTGATACCAAAAATTTCTTTTCAGGTACTTATGGCCCCCCAAAGAAAACATCGTCTATTCTCAGGGTAGGTCCAAGTCCGTGGCACCATGCCACCGACTGATCGGCAAATCAGACGATGAGCGGGATCCGTAATAAATGCCCCCAGGCACCCTGACCCCTACGCCAGCTGCTAGAGACACTCGGGGCACCCCCCCTTAAAGTGGCGTCCGGCGTATTCACTGCCTCCAAATTGATGAGGAGAGCACACTGGCCGGAACACCCTCTGGGTCTGCCTCAGGTTCTGACGTAGCGTCTGGCTCTGAAAAAAGCCTTCAGGTTTAGCGTTGGCCCATTTTACGAGGTTGAATGAGGCCACTACATCTGGTTATGATGAGGCCCAGAGTTCGGAGTCTGCTCTAGCACCCAGGATGATGTCCCTACACCGGTTCCTGACGAGCCTAACTGGTGGTGCATCGATGGTTAGTATCAGATCTACAGGGGCACCAAGATGTAAAAAGACAAGATGATGATGACTCTGCTTGTGATTGTGGAGCTGAGAGTTCTTAAAGGGAGTCTTCACACAGACCCTGATGTGCATAACCTATTTACCTTCCACAGACTTGAGTTGACGGCTAGGAGTTTGGGTTCATACAGTGAGAAGATTGTGCGAGAGCTCTATGTATCATACGTGGCGACTCTCCAAGGTATTTTGGACAGGAGATCGAAACCTGTCAAACAGGACCCACTCACAGACGTTCTAGTTCGAGGATGTCGGGTGGACATTTCTTCTATCTCCATCCCCCGCTTCTTGTATGGTAGATCCACTGATGCCGCGAGGGTGCCCCCCTACTCCAGAGTTTTAATACAGGTGGGAGTTGGTCAAGAGTTGCTCGTTTCAGCGGAGTAGAGAACATAGAGTGTCCACTTTGAGATGGATTTAACAGCAGCTCTCCATTGACAGTGACGGAGCAGACTGGATGTTGGACCCCAGAGGCCTTATCAAGAAGGCCAACCTAACCTTTGCAGCCAAGTTCTTCTGTATGTTAGTCCGCCACCGTCTTTCCCCCACGGCAGCAGATAATATCCTTACCTGGGATAGAGATGTCCTGGTAGCAGCACTGGTAGCCAGGTTAGAGATCAACTTCGCGAGGTTGTTGATCTCTGTGATACATGCGAGGGATTTTAAGACCACTACCACTTACCCGTTAGCCTGTATGATTTTCCAATTATGCAGGAATGCTGGAGTTCCCATCTAGTACTGTGATGTCCTTCGTACTCTGCCGGGATTGTAGATATAGGTCTCATCAGGGACGAGGCCAATGTGGCGGCACCACGGTGAAAGCCCAGAGTTGATTTTCAGTGGCTCGGTGGAGACTTGGTGGATACTGTAGAGCAAGACCAAGGAATGATCCTTCCACTTTGGAGCCCACTGATACCACACCAGCCGAGTTTTCCCTAGCACTAGTAGGGAACCTAGTTCCTCCTGCTCTACACCACCATCTGTAGCAGTGGTCCCGATTGCTAGCGTCCAAAATCTAGACGCCCAGATGGTCACCTTGATATATCATATCCATCCTTGGATGAAGAAATCCATTGTCAAGGCTGAGGATCAGATTAAGAAAAAAGGTGGCTCAGCAGATGGAGCAGAACATTCTGTTGGTCCACCATTGCGCAGATGCATTTGAGCTGCGAGTGCTAGCACGCCCATCCCTCACTATTGATTTGACTACTCTTCAGGAGGCTGTGAAGATGTTGACAGCATACTGGAGATGAGGGGACCAGAGCCCAAGACTACACTTTTTGAGCCAGCGGAGGACATAGTTCTTGCTTCCCTCTTCACTGCCCCCACTACACCGCCTAAGCCATATGAGTGTGCCAAGAGGCACCGGTATAGTTGCACCGCTAATGGCAACGATGACCGTGCGAGGAGAAAAGAGCGGATTGATCTTGAGGCGGCGAGGAGAGCCTCGTTGATTGATGAGCAGACCCTCCAGATGAGGGATAGAGAGTAGCTGCAAAGCATCTAGTTCCATGCTTGTGGTTGTTGCGAGGAGCACCACTAAGGGTGCGGAGAATGTTGTGGGCACCACTGGGGATGCCACGACTACAGAGGTTGCGGGTTCCGAGAAATCGAACCCGCCTGCTTGTTGATCTTTGGCTCTTTGCGCCTCAGGTTTGCTTCACGTACTGCCCTGTATTTATATTTGTTGTGCATTGGGGACAATTTTATGTTTTTTGTTGGGGTTAGGGTAAATGGAAAGTGAGTGCTAGGGTGAAGTCTGAGCAGCCCAACTCACGATCCTCTTTTGATAGTTTTCTTGCCTGTGTTCTTTTGCCCAAAGAGACTGATTACTTTATTGTTGAACTGGCATGTGTTGTAACTTGTACAAAGTATGAAAGTGAAAGATGAAGCATGATGGCTAAACATAAATGATATCCCGTTCTAAGAAAGTTCTTGCATGAATAGGTAAAATGAATGTTGAACGTGTTGGCTCTTATCATTACATATAGAAGCACCCACTGCATGACCATCAATCTAACACTAAAACTAGGTGACAGATAATCTGATATTGTAATGAGGTGACAAGAGAGTGTGCGGAAATTTGATTGTTTCCCTGTTGGTATCTAGCTATAACTTGCCTGATTGGTCTTGGAATAGGAATCTGTGTTAGACAATTAGGAATCATAGGCTCTTGTTCAAATAAGCAAACATCTAGCATTAAGGAAAGTGAACCAAATGAAATTGTTATCCATTTTTTATTAAAATATTTTGAGCTTATAAAAGACTTTTCTTTTCTTCACTGATTCATATTCCCCGAGTATAATTTGTTGGCCTTGGTCCCTCCTTTGACATGTGCACTTCAACTAAATCCAAAAGCATAAGTTTAGGGTGGCTTATGCAGAAACTGACCTCGTCTTGGCCCTGGCCGAACCTTGGGTAATGTGTACCTCAACTCATGGCAAAGCCATAGGTTGAGGGTGGCAATTATGAGTGATTGACCGAAAAGTGGGTATGAAAAGAGTATTGTGGAAAAGAATAGATAGATTGATCAAAAGAAGTGACTCAGCAAAATTTGATCAATTAAAAAACAAGAGTCACTTCAACAAATAACAAAGGAGAAAGCAAGGTAAAGATGTCAAGAAAAGAAAAAGTAGGTCCTAATAGATAATGAAAGAGGTAGGACTCTTAGCCGTAATGTCAAGCAGGGCAACAAGTCACTGAATGTACCCATATGTACCATACCTGACCCTAAGCATATGCTGCAAGCCAATAAAGTCCTATCGTGATCCTATGAGTCTAATATGGTGAACTTAAGCAGTGAAAATAAGGGCAAGCCTATGGCAACCAGTACCAATTAGGTATGAATTCGTTCTTAGTGTGAGTGTTGAATAATGATCTTTATACTCAAAACTAAAATCATTGTGTGAAAAAGGAGGACGTCTTTTGAAGTAAGGGCTTTAATTGCAATATTAGAAAATTGGTACGTTGGCGAGAGACAAAAGAGTAGAAGTGTTAGTTCATGGTGAGTCTGTGTTATGGTCTGGTCCACATGAGTAAGAGTATCAAGCGTAAGAGTATAAAACTAACATTAAAGCAACGAAAAATTTGGGATTGATAGCCATGTGATTGCAAAAGCTTATAAGAGGATACTTGTGTACAATGTTTTGTGTTGAGTCATAGTGTGTCGCTTGAGGACAAAAAATGAATTTAAGTTGAGGGTGATGATGTACCATGGTTTCACGGTACTTTCAATGCTTTCCTTAAGATTGATGTGTGTCTAAAGCCTTTATGTAGTAATTTTATTATGATTTTATCTTTGTTTTTCAGGAAAGGTGTCCAAAACCAAAACGCAGAAGGTTGTGGAGATTTAGTGGAGAAGTGACGCACGAAGGCTATCAACGGACCATAGATGTTGACCGTCGGTTGGAGGTTCAGGCATCTGGAAGCAACTCGGGAATTTTGACAAAGTGTAAGGCTACGGACGAATTGACGGACCATCCCGTTCAGTCGTCGATCAGATCACAGAAAGTTCCAGTACCCGATGTTGAAGAAAAGCTACGTATGGCACAATGAGAAGCATCGATGGACCATAGGGGAATCGACGAACCGTTCTATTGGTCCGTCAATTGGATAAAAGAATATGCAAGTTGGAAGCCGAAAAAAATGCTAAGTCTGGACTTACGGAGGCAGTCGAAGGTCCATCATTTGACCAACGGACCTCTGTGGGGTCGTTGATTGAAGCCGCATTTTTTGGAAAACTTTCTTTATTTGAATTCCTTTTAATTTAGGACATTGTTTTTATAAATAGGGTGTAAAACCTCATTTTTGGGGTTGGATGCTGTTACTAGTTTCTTAGTTATGTTCTTGGAGATTTGTTTTTTCAACTTGGGCATTAATTCAAATTTCTGGATTTGGTTTTAAAGATAATTTTGTGATTTGAAGTTGAATTTTTGGATTTTCTTCGAATTTGTTAAAATTAGTTCATGATTTATTGTTTATCAACTATGAATTGTGTTCTTCTATGTATGGGTAACTAAATCCACAACTAAGGTTGTGGGAACCATGGGTGATTAACAAAGTAAACCTAGTTTAATAACAATTCTCAAATAGCTTATTCCATGCATTGAGAATTCTTTCATCTAGAAGTCTTTTTAACGAGTACACGTGTTAGAACTCGCCTTATTACTACTTGCCAGACCAAGGGGGTAGTTAATAGGAAATAATTACCAACATAGATTTAGTGCGATACTATCTATTAGGCTAGTTTTGATTGGTGCAAAGTAATAACTAAGTCATACATCGAATATGATGTTTAATATGAAGCAAAGGTAAGGGTTAGTAACTTAGACACACGTAGCAAGACCAAGGTACGGGGTGAAATTCCCTAAATGCCTTACCAAGGATATAGAGATACATAACTTATCACTTTGCATGTAAAACATTAGGGAAGAATTATTATAGCTAGGATTACAGCTTCATAAACCTATGGGGAATACTTACACCCTAGTTTCTCTCACAACTTGATAAACACAAATAATTTACTCTTGTTACTTGTTTGATTTAGCAATATTACAACACTTTTGTTTCACAAAATCCCCCTTTTAATTACTCGTTTTCGGAAAAGACTTGACTAAATTGAAGTAATTGTACATTGAAGTTAAGTCTAAACCATTTTCTTCGGGGGAATGACCCCAACCTAATAGATGGGTTCTTTTCTTGATACGACAACTTGTACTTCTTTATGGAAGTATAATTTGAGTGTATTAGAACATCCTTATCGGAGTAGGTTAGAACTTCGGATTCCATGTCTAGCTATCATGGTCTATGTCGGTTATTGCCTATTCTCATTATATGGGACACCTACTAGCATTAGATGAGTTCTATGAAGTTTAGGTGTTAGTTAGAGTCCTTAGGTCTTGTCCAATAGGCATTGCACAATAGGCTTTAAAGGTATTAGTTAGAGTCCTTAGATCTTGTCTAAGTCCATTACTTGAATGTCTTTATGTGATGAATGAGTCTTAAATGAACTAATGAATGTAATGACTTAAGTTTAAAAAAGTATGTTAAATGAATAAGTACTTATCTAGAGTAGTTAAGGTTTTATTGTTAAGGTGTGAAGGGGGGCATAGGAA
Organism: Solanum pennellii; assembly: GCF_001406875.1. Lineage (NCBI taxonomy): Eukaryota > Viridiplantae > Streptophyta > Magnoliopsida > Solanales > Solanaceae > Solanum > Solanum pennellii. The sequence goes on along the minus strand of NC_028637.1, from coordinate 69,615,849 downwards.
TGGTCACTTCGTATCTTACCAAGATAAGTCTTAAGAATGACTATAGTTAGGGAAGATGTTGATTACGTGGACATGATCTAAGCCATAGGTATTCTTACGGATTTTTTAGGTTGTCTTGAAGAGGCAATCATGGAGGTTATCTTCTTGATTTACTTAATTTAGTCTTTTGATAGCCTTGGTCAGGAAAATGTCATATTATACATGTAATGTGTTTTGGTATCTTGAAAGTCTGTGGATCATTTAGGCAATCTTAGAGAGGGTGTATGGTAGGTATATCTTTGTGTTACTTAAGTGAGTCTTAGGATTGCTTTTAGTGGAAGAATTAAATGTTAGGAGGTGTCTTAAGTGAAGGAATTCACTGTGCAGTTAGTTGAAGTTACTGTAATGTTGCTTTAAAAATGCTATAAATTGAGTAAATGTTATCTTATGTGTTCTTGTGATTATAATATTATATTTAAATGAAAAGATTCATATTTCAAATAAATGTCCGTTTTCATAATTTTATGCATATAGTCATACTTAGTACAAGTGTTTGTACTAACTCCATACATTTGTTTATCTCTAAAGGTGTAGATCAAAGGTGAGAAGGATTGTGAAGAAAACATAGATTCTATAGTCGTTAAGGCGAAGTGAAGTATGTCCTCAATTGACTCGAGAGCATATATATACGTCTTTTATTTAAGAGTATTGTAATAGACTAAGTATTTTTTTATATTCTTATTGTATGGGTCGTGTCCCAAGTATTTTTGAGTCTAAGCTTTGTTGAGATTGAGACTTGGTATTTTCTATGATTCTATATGAAAAGATGTTTTAAGATATTCATATGAAAATTTTAATTCTGCACTACTTTTCATATTTGTATATGCGATGAATGATATAGGTACAAGACCTCCGAGAGGTCAAGTATGTCGATTGCATTTAAAGAATGTCATATCTTTTAAGGTGTGGTTTATAGATATGACAAGCTTGGTATTAGAACATAGGTTATAAAAGTAGTCTTAGGAATAAAAAAGTCTCATCAAATCAAGTCTAGTAGATTCTTGACCATCGGTGTGAGTCGCGACACATCTATGGGCGAGTGGCTATAGGACAATAGAGTTTCATTTTTTTCTACTCCTATGTCGTGCCGTAGAGTAAAAGTTATAAGTACTCTTTTCTTATTGTTTTCCTTGTGTTTCTAGGATGATGAATACGAGGAGGACACCAGCTAGCAGAGTTGAGGATAATGATGTGCATGGGGATTTTCCTCCTCAAGTTGAGGAAGTTGAGCAAGTTTTTCAAGGTCCTTAACGTGCTCAAGATGAAGATGTCCATATTGTGGGTGGAGGTAATGATGTTCTGGTGGTTCCCTCGGAGTTGAGTAATAGTGATATTAGAGTGTCTTTAATTGCCTAAGCCCGAGCCATGACTACTCAAGAAAATTTGAGTATGGTGCCTAGGATGAATGTTGTAGAAAGAACTATTACCTCTAGGTTAAGAGACTTTTGTGAGGATGAATCCTCCGATGTTTCATGGCTCTAAGGTGGGAGAGGATCCCCTAGAGTTCCTAGATGGAGTATACTACGTGTTGCGGGCTATGGGGGTTACATCTAGGGAGAAGGCGGAGTAAGCTTCGTATCAATTGAGGGTTGTTTCTCAAGTGTGGTACACTCAATGAAAAGATAATAGGCCGTTGGTCCTATTGAGTGGGAAGAATTTAAGAAAACTTTTCTTGGAAAGTACTTTCCTCGTGAGAGGAGGGAAGTTAAGGTAGAGTAGTTTATCAATCTCAAGCAAGGCAATATGAGTGTTCAGGAATACTCTTTGAAGTTCTCCATGTTATCTAGATATTCTCCATCACTTATGTCTAATCCGAGGGATGAGATCAGTAGATTCATGACGGGTGTCGCCGATTTAGTGAGGGAGGAATGTCGTACGGTCATATTACATGATGATAGACTCATGGTGTATGCGCAATCAATAGAGGAGTCTAAACATGGGAGGGTTGCTAGAAACTTCAAAAGAAGTGGTTCAAGTGACCAATATCAATCTAAGTTCAAAAAGAGGGATAAAGTTCAAGAAAAACCTAGGAGTGCTAAGGTGAAATTGGAGAAAGGAGGTGGTTCTCAAAATGGAAAACCTACATGTGTCATTTGTGGAAAAAGTCACTATGGGAAATGTCTAGCCGGTACTAGTGGTTGCTATGGTTGTGGGAAGGATAATCATAAGGTGAAGGATTGTCCTACCATAGCATCTAGAGGAAGAGAGAGTAAACAAGTTGCTCCTAATGTTGCGAAAGATGATGCTCCAAATAAGAGGCATTTCTATGCACTTCGAACTAGAGGATCAAAGCCGGATGAGAAGGAGGATGATAGTAAGTGCTTGTATCTCTTTAGTGTTATGAGTCCCTTCTAAGTGGGGAGTATGTTGAGTAAAGGAGTTATGATTGATTGTTTTATCTCTTATATCTAATTTTAATTTGAGAGTACAAAATTGTAAAAGTATGTTACATGTTGCATTGTGTTTAGGGTCTTATTGAAAATGAATTTCATTGATTCCTTGCATTGTGCATTTTATGAAGTTATGATTATGTTATAAGATGTGTTTATGTGGTTTTACATTGCATAATATCATGTTTCCATCATGAATTTCCTAAAAGTTGTATTGTTGAAGAATGTTGAAAAACTCACTGTAATGCATGCCTGCTCACTGTAAAAATTTTTGCAAAATTGACTAATTCATTATTTGCTTAATATTGTTGTAATGTGGTTAGAACTTATAAATATGAGAATGATATTGAATTGAAAGTGAGTTTTTGCTGTTTGGAAGGATGCATGTGAGTTTTATCGCTTGATGAGTTATATAATTTATTCTAGTTTGTTGTTGTGTTGTGATGCTCATGATTCTGTAAAAGTGATGTTTTATTAGATGTTTTTATTGTATAATGTGTTATATGGTATATTCATGAGTTTCTAATTGAATAGCTATTCTTGGAAGTGTTCGGAGAGTGGCAAGTGACATTCGAAGACGAATATTGTCTAAGTGGGGGAGAATGTAAAATCCCAAATATGATTTAGGTGAAATAGAGACTAACATGTTTTTTCATGAGTTTTTTAGTTCCTAAATTTGTCTATTATGTGGTATTGAGGCAGTGTCTAAGAGTTTAGGTGCATTGGAAGTCAAACGTCAAGGGACGACTAAGACGTTCGACGACTAAGTTACCTATGTGCCTCATATGTGGTTTATGTGTTTATGTGTGATTCATTAGTTTATAAGGTCATTATTTGATTTATTATAGTTTATATAGGAAGTGTGTCAAGTTTCGTGAAGTTTGGAGGTCAAACGTCAAAGAACGTCCATGACCTTCGAAAAATTTGCCTTGAAACCACCTTTTGTGTCTAGGCATGTTTCATCAAGTTTTACGTGTTCATTTTGGATAAAATTCATCTGAGAGGTCCTAAACTCGTATACGAGCATGTTTGATTTGGAAATGTCCGGGAAAACATCACCAAGTACCATCCAAGGGCCCTTGAGGAAGGACCCTTCATGAGTATCCAAGCTGCCCAAGACAGCCCAACATACGGAGGCAATCGAAGCCCTGTAGGTCAGTCGATGCCCCGTAGGTGAGGTATTGTCGATGGAAACTTAGCCGTGGGGAAACAGAGGCCAAACACCAGCCTCAATCCCAGACCATAGACCATCAGGAAGGTCCATTGGTCAAGGGACGGTCGTCAATGGTCCTTCCGTCTGTGAGGCTGTTCCTGCAAAGCTTCACTATAAGTTGAGGGGTGAAGTTGTAAATTCACTCCACGTCTAATTAAGACTTTCAGAGGTTCCTAAAGGCTACTTTGGGTATTTTAAATATGTTTATAAGCCTAAAAAAATTAGAAAATTTTATTCTTCAAAATCAAAACCCAAATTCCCTTAGAAAGTCTCTAGAGATTCTTCATCAAATTGAATAATTAGCTTCATTGAGGTATGAATTTTGATCCTTTAAACTCTATTCATCAAGGAGCCCAACTTCCAAAGAAGTTTTCTAAAGTTATCAAAGATGAATTGTCCAATTTCATGATTTATTTATGGGTTATTGCATTAAAGGTTTTTAAGCATCTAATAATGATTAAATTGTTTTTAACTAGATGATTTTAGCTCAATTAACCTATGAACCCATGTAATTGATGAACCCTAGTTTTTGACTACTTTATGGTTACCTGATATTGACTTAATGCTTATGAATTCTAATGTAGTTTTCTATGGGCTATGGATTGAAATAATAATTGTGTTGAATTGATATATAGTTTGTATTAGATTGATGAATCTATGTTGAATTGACTTAGTTTCATTGAATACAATAGTTTATGTATTGAATTATTGGTTATGGACATGGGGCCTTATGGTATTGAATTGGATGGTTTAGCATTGGATTGAAGTGTTGAGGATGGAGTGGTGGTACGCTGCCCTAATTCCCTTTATTTTATGTTAATTAGACTTCAATTATATTTTGATTTGTAAGATCCACTTTTGGTGGCGGTGTAATATACATTAATTGGAATAGATGTAGTCTTGTCGGTGTTATTTTAGGTATTATGATGATCATGGCCTTGTCGCCAACTACTTGAAGTGTTTTGATGATTTGTGTAGTTTATTATGTGAAGTTAGATAATATATGTCTACATGATAAGTAATGTGAAAGTATATGTGTTGTTCTATTGATGCTATTTAGGTGATCATGTTAGACTATGTCTATATCTTTATGTGTATAGCCTTAGAGTTGATGCATGGTTATTCATGCTTTACTATATGAGTCTATGATGGTCATATTGATGATGGGAGGTTAGTGTATATGATGACTTAAATATGATAATGGTTATTTATATGTGTTTCTAGAATGACATGTAATATGTGTTAAAGTGAAGTATGTTCTGTCTTATCTTGGTTGACTTATGTCCCTTACTTGATGCTTGTATGAATGTGAATATGAGATGTTATGACTTAGTATGCTAAGGCCTCTTAATCTTGTATGTATAAATGATATGATACCTTAAATGATGTTAAGAGGGTCCTTTATGTGAAACTTTGAACCTATTGGTAAGGTTATGAATGTTGAAGTCGACAAACGTAATGGTATCCTTGTAGTAAAGGCATGATTGACTTAAGGTTTGTTGAATGGAACGACATCATATCAATCCTTAGGAAACTCATTATGAGCTTATTGTCTCCATTGTAAGGTATCCGTAGTGGACCTGTTTAGTAGGGTAAATATGATTGGGTTATGAGCTAGATATGGAACCCCTTTATATGAAATTTTAATGTAAATTACTCTATGAGAACCAAGGCTAGCACCGAGTGAGTATGATAAAGGAATTAGTTCTAGTTAAAGAATGATTCTAGAGAAAAAAGCACGCACTTCATATTCAATTGACTCGAGGCCATACATATATGTCTTTTAGTTTAAAGTATTGTAATAGACTAAGTATTTTCTTATATTTGTTATATGGGCCGTGTCCCAAGTATTCTCCTGTCTACGATTTGATGAGATTGATACTTAGTATTTTCTATGATTCTATATGAAAAGATGTTTTAAGATATTCGTATGAAAAGATTTAATTCTGCACTACTTTTCATACTTGTATATGCGATGAACGATACGGAAGGGCTTGTACAAAACCTCCTAGAGGTCAAGTACACCGGTTGCATTCTGAGAATCAAAATATATTGTAGGGTTTGATTTCGGGATGTTAAAAACTTGGTATCAGAGCATAGGTTATGAAAGTAGTCTAAGGAATCAAAAAATTTCATCAAATCACATGTATTAGAGTCTTGATCACCGGTGTGAGTCGCGACACATCTATGGGCGAGAGGCTGTAGGACGATAGAGTTTTCCTTCGTTTCTACTCCTATGTCATGCCGTAGAGTAAAAGTTATGAGTACTCTTTTCTTATGGTTTTCCTTGTGTTTCTATGAAGATAAATATGAGGAGGAAACTGGCTAGGATAGTTGAGGATAATGATGTGCATGAAAAGATTCCTCCTCAAGTTGAGGAAGTTGAGAAAGTTCCTCAAGGTTCTCAAGATGATTAAGTCTCTATTGTGGGTGGAGGCAATGATATTCCGGTGGTTCCCCCGGAGTTGAGTAATAGTGATATTAGAGAGACTTTACTTGCCTTAGCCCGAGCCATGACTACTCAAGCGAATTTGTGTATGGTGCCTAGGATTAATGTTGTGGAGAGAACTATGACCTCTAGGTTCAGAGACTTTGTGAGGATGAATCCTCCTATCTTTGTTGGCTCTAAGGTTGGAGAGGATCCCAAGAGTTCCTAGATGGAGTATACAAGGTGTTGAGTGCTATGGGGGTTACATATAGGGAAAAGGAGGATTTAGCTTCGTATCAATTAAGGGATGTTTCAAAAGTGTGATACACTCAATGGAAAGATAATATGCTAGTGGAGTTGGGTCCTATTGAGTGGGAAGAATTTAAGAAAGCTTTTCTTGGAAAGTACTTTCTTTGTGACCGAAGGGAAGCTAAGGTAGAGGAGTTTATCAATCTCAAGCAAGGCAGTACGAGTGTTGAGGAATAATCTTTGAAGTTCTCAATGTTATTTAGCTATGCCCCATCCTTTGTGTCTAATCCGAGGGATGAGATGAGTAGATTCGTGATGGGTGTCGCCGATCATGAGAGGGAGGAAAGTCGTATGGACATGTTACATGAGATATCACCCTAGATAGACTCATGGTGTATGCACAATCAATAGAGAAGTCTAATCTTTGGAGGATTGCTAGGAACTTGAAAAGAAGTGGTTCTAGTGACCAAGATCAAACTAGTTTTAAAAAGAGGGTTCAAGTTCAAGAAGAACCTAGGAGTGATAATGTGAAATTGGACAAAGGAGGTGGTTCTCAAAATGGAAAACCTACATGTGTCACTTGTGGAAAAAGGCACTATGGGAAATGTCTAGCCAGTACTAGTGGTTGCTATGGTTGTGGGAAGGATGATCATAAGGTGACAGATTTTCCTACCATTGTGGATAGAGGAAGAGAGGGTAAACAAGTTTCTCCTAATGTTCCAAAAGATGATGCTCAAAACAAGAGGCGTTTCTATGCACTCCAGACAAGAGGATCAAAGCCGGATGAGGAGGATGATTATAGTAAGTCCTTGTATCTCTTTAGTGTTATAAGTTCCTTCTATGTGGGGGAGTATATTGAGTAAAAGAGTTCTGGTTGATTGTTTTATCTCTTATATTTAACTCTAGTTTGAGAGTAGAAAGTCATAAAAGTATGTTTCATGTTGCATTGTGTTTAGGGGTCTTATTGAAATGAATTTCATTGATTCCTTGCGTTGTACATTTTATGAAGTTACGATTATATTGTAAGATGTTTTATATGGTTTTACATTGCATAGTAATATTTTCCCATCATGTATTGTCTAAAAGTTGCATTGTTGAAAAATGTTCAAAAACTCACTGTAATGCATGCCTGCTCACTATAAAATTTTTGCAAAATCGAGTAATTCATTCTTTGGTATAAAATTGTTGTAATGTGGTTATAACTGCTGTATATGACCATTATATTGAATATTAAGTGAATTTTCGGTTTTTTGAAGGAAGCATGTGACTTTATAGCATGATGAGTTATAGAATTTATTCTAGTTTCTTGTTGTGTTGTGATGCTCATGATTATGTGAAATTGTCTATTTTATATGTTATTGTATAATGTGTTATATGTAATTGTCATGAGTGTCTAAGTGAATCTCTATTCTTGGAAGTTTTCGGAGTGTGGCAAGTGTAATTCGTTGACGAATGTTGTCCGAATGGGGGAGAATGTAAGATCTCGAAAAGGACTTAGGTGAACTAGAGCCTAAAATGCTTTTCATGAGTGTCTACGGTCCTAACTTTTTAAATAATGTGGAATTGAGGCAGTTTCTAAGACTATAGGTGCATTAGAAGTCAAACCTCAAGGGACGACTAAGAGGTTCGACGAGTAAGTCACCTATGTGCCTCATATGGTTATATGTCTTTATGTGTGATTCATGAGGTTAAAAAGTAATTATATGAGTTATAATAGTGTATACAGGCAGTGCTTCAACTTTCTTGAAGTTTGGACGTCAAACGTCCAAGAACGTCCATGACGTTTGAAAGGTCTGCCTTGAAACTACCTTCTGTCTCTACAAATGTTTCGTCGAGTTTTACGTGTTTTTTTTTGATGAAATTCATGTGAGAGGTCCTAAACTCATGTATGGGCATTTTTGGGTTGGAAACTTCCGGGAAAACATCCCCAAGGACCATCCAAAAGAACCTTGAGGAAGGACCCTTCATGAGTGTCCAAGCTACCAAAGACAGCCCAACCTACAGAGGCAATCGACACCCTGTGGTTTAGTGGACGCCCCGTAGGTGAGGTCTCATCGATGGACACTTAGTATTGGATAATGAGAGGCAAATGACCATCCTCAGTACCTGACCACAAACTAGCAGGACTATCCGTTGGTCAAGGGACGGGTCGTCGATGGTCCTGTTGTCTGTGAGGTTGTTCCTGCGCAGCTTCACTGTACGTTGAGGGGTGAAGTTGTATATTCACTCCAAATCCAAATAAGAATTTAGGTGGTTCCTAAAGGGTCTTTTGGGTTTTCTAAATATGCTTATAAGCCTAAAACACTTAGAAGATTTCATTCTTCAAAATCAAAACACAAATTCCTTAGAAATTCTCTAGAACTCCATTGGAGAAAAAACTCAAGGAAGGTCTTGGAGTGGATAATGAGTGGAGATTATTCATAAAATTGAATTGGTTTTTTTTCCTTGAAACTCTATTCATGACCCTTGTTATTGACTACTTTATGGATTACTTGATATTGACTTAATGCTTATGAATTCTGGTGTAGTTTTCTATAGGCTATTGATTGATGTAATATTTGTATTGAATTGATATCTAGGTTGTATTAGACTGATTAATTTATATTTAATTGACCTAGTTTCATTGAATATCATAGTTTATGTATGAATTATTGCTTATGGACATGTGTAAGGGTCTTATGATATTAAATTGGATGGATTAGAATTGGATTGAAGTGTTGAAGATTGAGTGATAGTAAGCTGCCCTAATTCCCTTTATTTTATGTTAATTAGACTTCAGTGATGTTGTGATTGGTATGTTCCACTTATGGTGGAGGTGTTATGTGCTTTAATTGCATTTGATGTGGCCTTGTCGGCGTTATTTTATGTATTATGATGATTATGGCCTTGTCGGCAACTACTTGAAGTGTTTTGATGATTTTTGTAGTTGATTATCTAAAGTTGGATAATATATATATACATGATAAATAATGTGAAAGTATATGTGTTCTTCTATTGATGTTATTTAGGTGATCATGTTAGACTATGAGTATGTCTTTATGTGTGTAGTGTATTAGGGTTGATGCATGGTTATTCCTACTTTACTACATGAGTCTATGATTATCATATTGTTGATTACATGGTAGTTTATAGGCTGAATGGAAGATGATAATGGTTATTTCTATGTGTTTCTAGAATGACATGTAATATGTGTTAAAGTGAAGTATTTTGTGTCTTGTCTTGGTTGACTTAAGTCCCTTACTTGATGCATGTATGAATGTGAATATGAGATGTTTTGTCTTAACATGCTAAAGCCACTTAGTATTTTATGTATGAATGAGATGAGACCTTAAATGATGTTAAGAGGGTCCTTTATGTGAAACCTTGAACCTAGTGGCAAGGATATGAATGTTGAAGTCGAAAGTCGTAATGGTATCCTTCAAGTAAAGGAATGATAGACCTAAGTTTGGTTGGATGGATAGGCATCATATTAATCCTTAGGAAAGTCATCATGAGCTTCTTGTCGCCATTGTAAGGTAGCCCTAGTGGACCTCTTTGGTATGGTAAATGTGATTGGGTTATGAACTAGATATGGAACCCCTTTATATCAACCTTTAATTTAAATTACTGTATGAGAACCAAGGCTAGCACCGAGTGAGTATGGTTAGGGAAGTAGTTCTAATTAAAGAATGAGACTAGAGTACAAAGCATGCCCTTCATATTCCTTAACCATGTTCCCACATGGATGTTTCTAAGTTAAACCATTGGCAAGTAGAACATGATGTACCATGGTTTCACGGTACATTCAATGCTTTATCCTTAAGATTGTTGTGTGTCTAAAGCCTTTTTGTAGTAATTTTAATATGTTTTTATCTTTGTTTTGCAGGAAAGATGTACAAAACCAAAATGCAGAAGGTTGTGGAGAAGGCCATCGATGGCCCGTCGTCTCATCGACGGACCATAGATGGTGACCTTCGATTGGAGGTTCAGGCATCTGGAACCAACTCGGGGAATTTGACCAAGTGAGGGGCTACGTAAGAATCGACAGTCCATCAATTGATCGAAGGACCATCCTATTGAATCAGCGATCAGATCGGAGAAATTCCCAGTACCCGACGTTGAAGAAAAGCTAAGTACGGAACGACGAGAAGCATCGACGGACCAAGGTGAATCAACGGATCGTGTTGTTGGTCCGTCGATTGGATCAGAGAAGATGCAAGTCGGAAGCTGAAATAAAATGCTAGGTCTAGACTTACGGAGGCAGTCGATGGTCCACCGTTTGACTGACGGACCATCTGTGGGGTTGTCGATTGAAGCCTAGTTTTTTGGAAAACTTTCCTTTTCGAATTCCTTATAAATTAGGACACTATTTTTAGAAATAGGGGTGTAAAACCTCATTTTGGTGTTGGATGCTATTACTAGTTTCTTAGTTTTGGTCTTGGAGATTTATTTTTGAAACTTGGGCATTAATTCAAATTTTCGAATTTGGTTTTGAAAATAATTTTGTGATTTCAAGTTGAATTTTTGGATTTTCTTCGAATTTTTTAAAGTAAGTTCATGATTTATTGTTTATCAACTATGAATTTTGTTCTTATATGCATGGGTAACTAAATCCACAACTAGGGCTGTGGGAACCATGGGTGATTAACAAAATAAACCTAGCTTAATAACAATTCTCAAATAGCTTATTACATGAATTGATAATTCTTTCATCTATAAGTCTTTTTAATGAGTGCACGCGTTAGAACTCGCATTATTTATACTTGCCAAACCGAGCAGTTAATAGGAAAAGAATTATCAACATAGATTTACTGGGATACTATCTAATGGGCTAGTTTCGATTGGTGCGAAGTAATAACTAAGTCATACATCGAATATGATGCTTAATATGAAGTAAAGGTAAGGTTAGTAACTTAGACACACGTAGCGGGACCAAGGTACATGGTGAAATTCTCTAAATGCCAAACGAAGGATTTAGAGATACATAACTTATCACTTTGCATGCAAAACACTAGGGAAGAATCGTTATAGCTAGGATTACGACATTCTGAACCTATGGGGAACACTTACACCCTAGTTTCTCTCACAAATTGATAAACACCAATAATTTACTTTTGTTACTTATTTTATTTAGCAATATTACAATACTTTTGTTTCACAAACCCCCCCCCCCCCCTCTTTTATTACTCATTTTTGGGAAGGACTTAACTTAATAGAAGTAATCGTATATTGAATTTAAGTCTAAACAATTTTCCATGTGGGATCGACCCCAAATTGATAGTTGGGTTCTTTACTTGATATGACCGCTTGTACTTCTTTAGAGAAGTATAATTTGAGCATATACAATTTTTAAAGCCGCTGCTGGGGAAAGTGGCTTTTAGATTAACTTTAGTAACAGTTACTTAATTTTAGTCAACAATTTCCTAATTTTACTTTTTCATTTGTATTTGTTTTTCACGTGTCTAGCTCTAGTGTATGCCAAGTGCACGGAGCTGAGAAGAACCAACACTTCCGTTTGAAAACCCTAGTGATGATGCTTTGAGGAGGCAACCTCCCATCCCACGCCCTCAAGATTTCTATAGGGGCAACATTAACATCACTGATTCTGATGAGCCTTTTGTCCTACCTCCTCTACCACAGAGTCACACATTCGTGGCTAGTAGCTTGATGTAGATGCTCACTGCCAGAGGTTTGTTTTCAGGGCTACCATCTGAGGATCCACATGCTCACATCACCAATTTGAGGTCGGTGTGCAAGAGTTGTGTAGGGAGACCAGACTTGGACATGGACGTCATCGGGTTAAGAGTGTTCCCTCTCTCACTGATGGAAGAGACCGCAATATAGTTTACTGAGTTACCCAATAACTCTATATGTACTTGCGATCAGTTGATGGATCTGTTCCTAGCAAGGTATTATCCGGTGTCCAAAAAGCTCAACACAAAAATAGAGTGAGCAATTCTATGGCATTCCCCAGGGAGTCGGTGAGTAGCTCTTGGGATAGATTCACCACGTTCGTGAGAAGTGTCCCAAACCATTGTATTGATGATGAGTCGTTGAAAAAGGACTTCTATCGGGGGCAAGATGATAATAATAAGGCAGTGCTTGATACTATTACAGGTGGTTTTTATGGTGAGTGCACATATACAGAGATCGCGGAGAAATTGGAGAAAATCTCTCAAACAATAAAGCTTAAAGAACTAGGAAGTTGGACACTAGGAGAAAAACCTTTGCATACAAGCCACACACAAACCGACCATAGATGAGATTCATGAAGAGATAACTTAAATAAGAACTGAGATCGGGTTGGTATTGAAACATGTCATTGGAGGTGCAGGGAAGGTAAATGGGGTGAATTATTTGACTAAACCACCACCGCCAGTGGATGACTACTATTATAAAGCGGATTCTTATGCAGTGAATGAGCAAACGAGGGGGTCCCGACCGAACGCCCCAGGCTCCAATTAGGAAAATTGGTGCCTAGGTCAAGGAAATCAAGGTTGGAACTCTAGAAATTACAATAGAGCGGAACATTATGTTTGAGATGGAAACTACAACCGCAACAACAACTTCAACTGGGGTAACTATGGTAACAGAAAAGATCAAGTGGGCCCTATGTTCTGCCTCAAAATTGGGAAGTTGCTTCTAGGGATGGTAAAGGTAGTATGGCGTGAGTTGAAGATATATTGCAGAAGATAATGAGGAGGTTTGATGATAGTGATGAGCACGCCAAGGAATTTAGAGGTGAATTGAATAATATTGGGCAAAAGGTGGATGCACATGCGGTCTCCATCAAGCATCTGTAGTTACAAATGGTCCAATTGTATACTACATTGAACTTATGTCAACCGACCACTCTACCTAGCAATACCATTTAAAATCCAAAAATGATAGACATTACATGGCAGTCACTACTCGTGAGGGTAAGCAAACCATTTATCCACCTATGTCGTCTGTAGTAGAAGATGAGGTGCGAAAAGATGAAGAGGTAGTTGAAACTAGTGGTGACTTGGTGGATAAAGCGGTGAAAGAAGCAGAGATACCCCAAAAAGTGATTCCCATTCCTAGACCACCATTCCCTCAGAGATTGGTGAAGAAGACTGAGGATGGTAAATGTCGGTGTTTTATCACAATGTTGAAACATATTTCCATCAATGTCCCTTTGATAGAATCTCTAGAACAAATGTCCGGTTATCCCAAGTTCATGAAGGATATGGTTACAAAGAAGAGATCAGTAAGTTTTGAGGATGATGATCGAATGCAGCATTGTAGTGCTATTGCTACAAGGTCTCTTGTGCAAAATAATGAGGATCTGGGCGCTTTCACCATTCCATGTACCATCAGTTTAGTACACTTTGCCAAGGCACTATATGATCTCGACACAAGAATAAATATCATCCCTCTATCCATTAATAAGATATTGGGTTTGGGTGATGATATACCGTGGTTTTACGCTATTATTAATACTTTTTCCTTAAGTTTAGTGTGTCCAAAAGCCTTTTTGTGCTAATTTTTATATAAGTTTCTCCTTATTTGCAGGAAATCTGTCCAAAGATGAATACAGAGGTTTTTGAGCGAAGAAATGCAGAAGAGACCACCTACGGAGCATGTGACGGTCCGTCATGCTCGTGACGGTCCTTAGGTGGCTGCGTAGTGAAGCTGCTGAAGGAAGATGGGGAAGTCTGACCAAGTGTGGGGTTACGGAAAGCGTGACGGACCGTCATAGCCATGACGGTCTGTCCTACAGTTTCGTCATGAAGATCAGAGAAATAGTCCCAGTACCCATATTCCAAGAGTCCAAGTGTTTTGGAACGGAGACCCTCGACGGACTGTTGTGCCTGTGACGATCCGTCATACCTGCCGTCGAGGGTAATAAAGAGAGCAGCAGAAGAATTTGCAAAGTATGGGACGACGGAGTCCATGACTTCCCGTCGTGACCACGACGTCCCGTCGCGAGGTCCGTCGACCCAGCCGCGTTTCAACAGATTTCCAGTAAATAGAGTCCTTGTTTAATTAGGTTTTTATTTTTTATAAATAGTTCTAACAACCTCATTTTTGAGGTGAGACTCGGGGATCATTGTTAGACTCTGGATTATTTGGTTAGGTCCTTGATTTTGTGAGATTCTTGATTATTTTGAGATTCTTCTAATTGATTGTTGATGATTTTCGTTGATTAATCTAGCGAACTTTTGGATTTTACTCTTTCTCATTGAAGCAAGTACTTGAATTCTTATACCATATATTTGAATATTGTGATTATTACTATGGGTAACTAAACTCCATAACTAGGGTTGTGGGAACCATAGGTGAATAATGAGGTAAAACTTAACTAAAATAACAATTCTAGAATAGTGTCTTGCATGTATTGATAATTCTTTCGCTTAGAAGTCTTTTGACGGATGGCCAACGTTAGAACTCGCCTTAATGCTACTTGCCGAACCAAGGAGGTAGATAATAGGAAAAGAATTATCAACATAGATTTAGTGTATACTATCTAATAGACTAGTATTGATTGGAACGAGGTAATAACTTAGTCAAATATTGAATACGATTCTCAATATGAGGTAAAGATAAGGGTTAGTATAGCAACACACGTAGCCGGACCAAGGTGCGGAGTGAAATTTTCTAGATGCCGGATCAAGGATTTAGAAATACATAACTTATCACTTCGCATGCAAGATACTAGGAAAGAATTGATATAGTTAGACTTATCAAGTTATGAACCTGTGGGGTACACGTAAACCCTAGTTACTTTCATTAATTGAGTAAACTCCAACATTTGAAGCTGTTAAGTGTCTCTTTCATTTTCGCTAGTTATTTTCATTTATTTAGAAATAGAAAACCCCTCTTTTATCATTCTTGCTTTCCAAGGAAGTAATTGACTGAACAATAGTAATAATAGATTTAAGTTAAGTCTAAACTATTTTCCTCGTGGGAATGATCCCAACCTCACTAATTGGGTTATTTACTTGACACGGCCGCTTTACTTCTTATTTGAGAAGTAAGTTTGAGCGTATCAAATTTTGGCTCCGCTGCCGGGGAAATTAGCTTTTAGATTAACTTAAACTTATTACTATAGTTTAGTTGATATTTTCTTGATTTTAATTTGTTTTATTGTTTTTGATTCGTGCATAACCACCCTCCTTGTATGCCAAATACACGGAGAAGAAGAGAACCCTTGTTTCCCTACGATCATGAATTAGAGCGTACACTATGCAACATGAATCGAAACATGGGAATTAATGTTGATGATCCAAACCAAAACATCCCAGCTCCGGTTGATATTCATGGTCAATTGTTACCCGATGCCCCGGGTGAACACCAACAGAGGGGACAAAATCCGCTCCACGGCCCCAAGCATACTACAGAGGCTATGATAACATAGCAGACTCCGATGGGCCAATTTTCTTGCCTCCTCTACCACCAGGCCACACCTTTGTGGTAACTAGTCGCCTGATGCAAATGTTCACTGCCAGAGGTTTGTTTTCAGGGCTACCTTCTGAGGATCCACATGCCCATATAGCTAAGGTAAGGGCAGTGTGTAAAAGCTGTGTAGGGAGGCCTGACTTGGACTTGGATGTAATAGGGCTCAGAGTGTTTCCTCTCTCACTGACGGGAGAGGCTGCTATTTGGTTCACTGAGCTCCCATACAACTCAATCTTCACTTGGAACCAACTAAGGGATGTCTTCTTAGCACGCTACTATCCGGTCTCCAAGAAACTAAACCACAAAGACAGAGTGAATAACTTTGTGGCACTACCAGGAGAGTCAGTTAGTAGTTCTTGGGATAGATTCACCTCATTCTTGAGAAGTGTTCCAAATCACCGTATAGATGATGAGTCACTGAAAGAATACTTCTATCGGGGACAGGATGATAACAACAAAGCGGTGTTGGACACTATAGCAGGTGGATCTTATGGAGAATGCCCTTATGCTGAGATCGCCGAAAAATTAGAGAAAATCTCCCGGAATAACAAAGCTTGGAGTACTAGGAAGTCTGATACAGGGAGAAACACCTTCGCAGTGCAGTCCACTCACAACCCAGCCACAGATGAGATTCGTGAAGAAATGGCTCAGATGAGAACTGAGCTTGGGTTGGTACTAAAATATATCACTGGGGGTGCAGAAAACATAAATGCAGCTAACTACTTGCCTAAACCACCACCTCCTAATGATGAATGCTATTATGCGGAGGACTCCTATGCAGTAAATGAGCAGATGGGGGGTTTCCGACCGAGTGCCCAAGGCTCAAATCAGGATAATTGGCGCCAAAGTCAAGGGAACCAAGGTCGGATCTATGGTAACTATAACCGTGAGGGTCCTTATGTCCGAGATGGAAATTACAACCGCGACAACAACTTCAACAGGGGTAACTACGGCAACAGAAATGATAGGAATGGGCCCTATGTCCCTCCTCAAAATCATGAAGTTACTCCTAGGGATGGTGGAGATAGTATGGCGCGAGTTGAGGATATGTTGCACAAAATGATGAGGAGGTTCGATGATAGTGATGAGCACATTAAAGAGTTAAGGTGTGATTTAGCAGGTATTGGGCAAAAAGTTGATACACATGCAATATCGATTAAGCAGATCGAGTTGCAAATGGCCCAATTATCTGCGACTGTGAACATACGACAACCGGGCACTCTTCCTAGCAACACTGTCCAAAATCCGAAAAAGGATGCCCACTGTATGGCAATCACTACTCGGGGTGGTAAGATAACCATTGACCCACCTATGTTGTCTAATAAGGAAAAGGTGAGAAAGGATAACGATAAGGTGGTAGAGGGTAGTGGTGAAGCAGAAGATAGCACTGGAAAAGATGCAGAAGACCCTATAAAGGTAATTCCCATGCCTAGACCACCCCCCCCCCTTTACTCAGAGATTAGTGAAAAAGACCGAGGATGGTAAATATCGGCGTTTTATAACAATGTTGAAGCAGCTTTCTATCAATGTCCCTTTGGTAGAAGCTCTAAAACAAATGCCCGGTTATGCCAAGTTTATGAAAGATCTGGTTACAAAGAAAAGATCGGTCACTTTTGAGGATGATGATAGAATGAAGAATTGTAGCGCTATTTCTACAAGATCTCTCGCACAAAAGAAAGAAGACCCGGGTGCATTCACTATTCCTTGTACAGTCGGGTCATTACATTTTGCGAAAGCATTATGTGATCTGAGGGCAAGCATAAATCTCATGCCCCTGTCGATTTACAAGAAGTTGGGTTTGGGTGACCCAAAGCCCACTGCGATGCGGCTACTGATGGCTGATCGAACAGTGAAAAGGCCTAGAGGGATACTCCACGATGTGCTAGTAAAAGTGGAGTCATTCATATTTCTTGGGAGGTCATTCCTTGCTACAGGTAGAGCCTTAGTTGATATGGAAAAGGGGCAGATGAAATTTCGGTTGAACAATAAAGAAGCGACCTTCAACATTTGTAGGTCCATGAGGCAGACTGGTGAGCTCCAATCGGTATCCGCCATATCCCACAAAGAAAAGATGAAGAAGCAGAATGAACAAAAAAGTGATAAACAAGAGTTTATGGTTGGGAATTTGGTGCTTTTAGACAGTTCACGGATGCATTGGCTTTCGGGCAAGCTCAATTCCAAACGGACTGGCCCTTACTTGATTACCCAAGTATTCCCTCATGGAGCAGTTGAGTTAAAAACCAAGGAGGGAGTGCGGTTTAAGGTGAATAGAGAACGAATAAAAATCTATTTTGGGCATACTACATCGGTGAATGAAGTGATAGAGGCATACCATATTGATGAAGGCTGAGTAATCAAGTGTCCTCAGTCGTGCCGCGATGTTAAATAAGGCGCTTGTTGGGAGGCAACCCAATATTTATAGTTTTTTCTTTCTAGTAATGGTAGCATTTTCTACTAATGGGTTTTAAATTTGCAGGCACATTACCAGGAAATTATGCAGAAAATTATTCTGTAGCAGTCACTGACGTTTACAGCGACGGACCGTTGCTCCTGCGATGGATCGTTGCATGAATCCGTCGTGCCAGGTACGTCTTTCTGTTATTTTCAAACTAGGGCACACGCGACGGAACCAACGACAAACCGTCACAATCGAGACGGACCTTCGTCGGGGAATCGTCGCGTCTTTATTGAAGCGTACCCGACCCGACCCGGCTGGGGTTCTTTAAAAATTTATCATTTAAAACCCCCACCCCTTCATTTCACCCCATTCTTTCACTCTTTCTCCCATTTCCCTCCCTTTTCAACTTTCAAAGCTCTCATTTTCCCCAAATTCTCCAAATTCCTCAAAATTCATTATCTACTAGTCGGAGAGCTGCTGCTGTGGGTCTCTACTTGATCACCAAGTACCTTTCCCTCTTGTTTTTCCTCAAATTTTCAGGTATGTGTCTCTAATTTCTACTCATTTATATTGCATGTTTGTTTATCAATTAGTATTAGCCTAGTTATTATTCATTCTTTATCAAATTTTGTCTGACCTAGGTAAAAAATCCTCCAAAATTGTCGCGTTAAAACCCTAGAAATAGGTGCATTAGCATTGGTAGTTTACTAGGTATTTCGGTTAGACAAATGTAGGTTAAAACACTACCAATTCGATTTTGGTCGCAGGGGATGAATGGGGCATCCCCAGTTCTGTCACTTAGTTACAGAACGAGACCCTAATGAAGGACAGTCGTACCCACGACGGACCCTCATTGGGTCCGTTCCAACAACCCTAACACCCCACTGTCCAATTTTCTCCAAGTGTCCACCAACGGCCACATGCGACGGACCGTCGTTCCCACAACGGTTCGTCCTGCACAACCGTTCTGGTTGTCAGAGACCCTATTCCTTAGGGTCTTTCACTTTTTTTCCAAGTGTCCTCAAGCGGACAAGTACGACGGACCGTCATACCCACGACGGTCCGTCCTGCATGACCGTTATAATGGTCAGAGACCCCTCTTCTAAGGGTCTCCATATTTTTTTCAAGTGTCTTCCGACGGACACCTACGACGGACCATCGTACCTGTGACGGTCCGTCCTGCACATACCGTCATACTTTTCAGAGACTCTCCTTTAGGGTTCTCCATATAAACATAGTCTAAGACACGATGGACCCCCTGATGGTCCGTCGTACTCACGACGAGCCGTCACCTGGTCCGTTGTGTGTCACTGTTACTATAGCAATGTCATTTTATTTTAATTTTTTTATTTTGTGTGGTTTTGCTTGTCTTGTTTGCTCCTTCTCGTACTAATATTGATCCTTTACAGGTACTATCTACTATGGCACCAAAACAAGACCGAGTCTATGCAAGCGGGCGATCGAAGTCTGTTGCCCCGTCTGGACGCCTGGTCATTGGCCCTGATGATGAGCGTGACCCCGAGTACGTGCCCCCAGGCACTTCCACCCCATCCTGTGCTGCACGTGCTGCCAGAGCCACACCCAAAAAGGTGGCGTCCGGCGTAGTCACTGCCTCCCAGTCTGATAAGGAGCGCACACTGGCCGGCACACCTTCTGGGTCAGCCACTAATGAAGAAGGAGCATCTGGCTCCTTAGGAGTTTCGTGGTCGGAGAAAGCCTCCGGATCTGCTGAGGTTCCCGCACCCGCCACTACTGCATCGTCGGCCTCGTCTGATGAGGCTGACAGTTCAAAATCCACACCCCGTTCACCAGCTCGTGCTCTCACCCTGGTTATTGACCAGCCCAACCGGTGGTGTGTCGACGGGCAGTTTCAAGTCTATTCCAATGCAAACTTCCTGAATGACAAAGGAGTTATGACTCGGACACTTACATTGGAGCGGCGGGTCCTTACGGGAAGTCTCCCGACGATGCCTGAGATCCACAATCTCTTCACCGGACATCGACTGGAGTGGACAGCACGTCCATTGGGACGTTATAGTGAAGAACTTGTCTGAGAGTTCTACGCATCCTACATAGCGACTCTCCGATCACAGATTGATAGGCGAGCTTCCCCCGCCAAACAGGCCCCACTGGAGCAGGTCCGAGTACGTGGCGTTCAGTTTGATATCTCCCTGCCTTCCATCCACCAGTTTCTATACGGCGAGAATGTTGATGCTAATCGGAACCCTCTCACTGCCGAGTTTGACTACTGATGGCAAATTGTTAAAGATGGCCAATTCCTGGGTGAGCCATCGCTGAGAGAGACCACCAAGAGGTGGATGGCCCTGCACTTGTCCGTTGATGGAGAGGATACCGACTTGGTGACCGAGCCGAAGGGCGCCATCAAGAAGGCCAACCTGACATTCACGGCGAAAGTTTGGGGTTGATTGTCCGCCACTACCTTTCCCCCACAGCCGCTGATAATATCGTCACATGGGATCGAGCAGTACTGATGGCGGTGATGATAGCCGGGTTTAAGGTGGATTTTGCGTGGCTTCTACAGACGGCCATGCACGAGAGGGCTTTTAAGGTCACAACTACTTACCCTTTCCCATGCATGATATTTTCTCTATGCAGGTCTGCTGGTGTGCCTATATGGCACGTTGATCAGCTCAAGACCCCGGTGGGCACAGTTGATATCGGCCTCATCAAGGATGAGGCCAATGAGTTGGCTCCACGCTAAGGGCCCCATCCAGAGTTGCCTCCTCTTGGTCACAATCTGGATGAGACGGTAGCACTGGCCCGCACGGCTACGCAGTCGGCTTCCACTGACACTGCCCCGGTGGAGTCTATCCCGGATAGTAGCACTACCCCGAGCTCCTCTCGCTCAGCCCCTTTATCCACTCTGGTCCCGCTTGCTAGGGTCTAGAAATTAGAGGCACAGATGGCCACACTTTTGCATCACATCCAGCCTTGGATGCAGAAGTCTATTGCTGAGACAGAAGAGCGCTTGGAGCGGAGAATGGTCCAGCACACACAGCGGAAGATCGCTGAGGTACATAAGCGCTTTGACGCTTTTGAGTTGCGGGTGTTAGCCCGTCCAGCCCCCCGAAGGATGTGTCGACCCTTCAGGCTGCAGTCGACAGTCTTCGCGCAGATATTGATATGATCTTAGAGGCTAAGGTACCTGAGTCTGAGGCCCCTTCTGCAGAGCCTGCTGAAGACACAGTGATGGCGGCCATATTCGCCACATCATAGATTCCACCACCTCCCCTTGGGAGCATGCAAAGAGGCGTAGGGGTCTAGAGGAGGATGAGGCGCGACCAAGGAAGAAGGAGCGCCGTGAGATGGAGTCTGCTAGGAGAGCCTCGCTTGCTTAGGAGGAGGCGCGTCAGATGAGAGCAGGAGAGTTAGCTATTGGGGCGTCTAGCTCCAGAACTGTGGAGATAACGGGAGGCACTGGTGATAGTGTTGTTGATGCTGAGGACACCACTGGGGGTGTCCAGATTACAGAGGTAGTGGGTTCGGGGAACCGGACCCACCAGCTTGCTGATCGTCGGCGCTTTGCACCCCAGGTTTGCTTCACCTACCACTCCTGTATTTAAAATTTTTTTATGCATTGGGGACAATTGCATGTCTTTTTGTTGGGGTTGGGGTAAATGGAAAGTGAGAGCTAGGGTGAAGTCTGAGTAGCCCAATTCACTATCCTCTTTTGGGGTTTTCTTGCCTGTGTTCTTTTTCCCCAAAAGACTAATTATTTTTTCTGTTGAACCGGCATGTCTATATCTTGTGTACATAGTTTAATTCTGGAGCATGATGGCTAAAATGATATCCTGATAAAATGGAAAATGATGCATGACGAGGCGTAGTAATTGATAAATGTGTGGCTCTAAGCATGACATAGAGGTAAACCAATGCATGACCCTAAGTCCAAAATTCGAACTAGGTGTCTGATAATCTGATTGAGTAATGAGATGTCAAGTGAGTGTGAGGAAGATTTGAATAGTCCATTATTTGTACAGAGCTAGAACTTGCCTGGTTAGTCCTGCTAAAAGTAAGCTGTAATAGACAATTAGGAAAGGATCATAGGCCCTTATTCAATATAGCCCATTGTTTAGCCTAAATTAAAAAAAAAAACAAATGAAATTTATCCTTCTTTGATCCAAATGATTTGAGCTTACACTAGACCTTTCTTTTTCACCCTAACTGATCTTTTCTGAGAAAAATGTGTTGGCCCTGGTCCCTCCTTAGACATGTGCACCTCAGCTTATGCCAAAAGCATAAGTTGAGGGTGGCTAATGCAGTAAACAACCTTTTATGGCCCTGACCCAACTTTGGGTATTGTGTACTTTGACTCATGGCAAAGCTATGAGTTGAGGGTGGCTATTATGAGGAATGCTCTAGAAAGTGGGGTTGAAAGAACAAAGAGAGAGAAAGAACAAAAGTAAAGTGACTCAAGAATTAGTTGAAATAAAAGTAAAGAAAAAAAGAAAAATATACAAGAAATGCAAGCAAGAAAATAAGAGAGTCACTTACACAAATGAAGAAAGAAGGGAAAATAGCAAGGTGAAAGAATGTGAGAAACTGGACGAGATAAAATGATAGAAAATTGTATGTTTAGCCGATATGTAAAGGAGGGAAAAATGTCACTAAAGTATACCTAAATATACCCTACCTGACCCTGAGCCTATGTTACAAGCTAAGAAAGTCCTATCGTGATCCTAAGGGTTGTATAGCGAACTTAAAGCAGTGAAAATAAGGGCAAGCTTATGGAAATATGTATGAATGAGTGTTAATTTGTTCTGAGAGTGAGCGT
The DNA here is from genome assembly GCF_001406875.1 of Solanum pennellii. Classification (NCBI taxonomy): domain Eukaryota; kingdom Viridiplantae; phylum Streptophyta; class Magnoliopsida; order Solanales; family Solanaceae; genus Solanum; species Solanum pennellii. The sequence continues at coordinate 69,592,935 of NC_028637.1, read as the reverse complement.
TGAAAAGTAATCCTTATACTCAAACTTAAATCATTGTGTGAAAATGAGGATTTTGTTTTAAAGTGAGGACACTAGTTGCAATACCGAAAATATTAGCACCTCGGTGAGAAATTGAATAGGATAGGTGTTGGTGCATAGTGAGTCTGTGTCATGGTCTGACTCCACATAATTCAAGCCTAATAGTGATAGCATGCATAAATATGATGAGATTAATTTCTAGATTGATAGTTAAATGATTGCAAAGGATAAAACATGGATACTATTGTACAAAGATTTTGTATTGAGTCATAGTGCGTCGCTTGAGGACAAACAACGAATTTAAGTTGAGGGTGTTGATATACCATGGTTTCACGGTATTATTAATACTTTTTCCTTAAGTTTAGTGTGTCCAAAAGCCTTTTTGTGCTAATTTTTATATAAGTTTCTCCTTTTTTGCAGGAAATCTGTCCAAAGATGAATGCGGAGGATTTTGAGCGAAGAAATGCAGAAGAGACCACCTACGGAGCTTGTGACGGTCCGTCATGCTCGTGGCGGTCCGTAGGTGGAAGCGTAGTGAAGCTGCTGAATGAAGAATGGGAAGTCTGACCAAGTGTGGGGTTACGGAAGCGTGATGGAACGTCGTAGCCATGACGGTCCGTCCTGCGGGTTCGTCATGAACATAAGAGAAGTAGTACTAGTACCCATATTCAAAGAGTTCAAGTGTGTTGGAACGGATACCCTCGACGGTCCGTTGTGCCTGTGAAGATCCGTCATACCTGCCGTCGAGGGTAATGAAGAGAGCAGCAGAAGAATTTGCAAAGTATGGGACGACGGAGTCCATGACGTCCCATCGTGACCACGACGTCCTCCGTCGACCCAGTCGCGTTTTGACAGATTTCCTGCAAATAGAGTCCTTGTTTAATTAGGTTTTTATTTTTTATAAATAGTTTGAAAAACCTCGTCTTTGAGGTGAGACTCGGGGACCATTGTTAGACTCTGGATTATTTTGTTAGGTCCTTGATTTTGTGAGATTGTTGATTATTTTGAGATTCTTGTAATTGATTGTTGGTGATTTTCGTTGATTAATCAAGCGAACTTTCGGATTTTACTCTTTCTCATTGAACTAAGTACATGGATTCTTATACCATATATTTGAATATTGTGATTATGACTATGGGTAACTAAACTCCATAATTAGGGTTGTGGGAACCATAGGCGAATAATGAGGTAAAACTTAACTAAAATAACAATTCTAGAATAGTGTCTTGCATGTATTGATAATTCTTTTGCTTAGAAGTCTTTTTAACGGATGGTCAACGTTAGAACTCGCCTTAATGCTACTTTCTGGGCCAAGGAGGTAGATAATAGGAAAAGAATTATCAACATAGATTTAGTGTATACTATCTAATAGGGTAGTATTGATTGGTACGGGGTAATAACTTAGTCAAATATCGAATACGATGCTTAATATGAGGTAAAGATAAGGGTTAGTATAGCAACACACGTAGCCGGACCAAGGTGCGGAGTGAAATTTTCTAGATGTCGGACCAAGGATTTAGAAATACATAACTTATCACTTTGCATGCAAGATACTAGGAAAGAATTGTTGTGGTTAGAGTTATCAAGTTATGAACCTGTGGGGAACACGTAAACCCTAGTTACAATTAATTGATAAAACTCCAAAATTTGAAGTTGTTAAGTGTCTCTTTCAATTTCGCTAGTTATTTTCATTTATTTAGAAATAGAAAACCCCCCTTTTATCATTCTTGCTTTCCAAATAAGTGATTGACTGAACAATAGTAATAATAGATTAAAGTTAAGTCTAAACTATTTTCCTCGTGGGAACGATCCCAACCTCACTAGTTGGGTTATTTACTTGACACGACCGCTTTAATTCTTATTTGAGAAGTAAGTTTGAGCGTATCAGGTGACCCAAACCCACTCCAATGTGGTTACTGATGGCAGATCGAACAATGAAGAGCCCTATTGGGATACTTCATGATGTGCTCATGAAGGTGGAGTCATTTATATTTCTGGGCAATTTTGTAATTCTTGACTGTGATGTGGATTTTGAGGTGCCTATTATTCTTGGGAGGTCATTCCTAGCGACTTGTCGCGCCTTGGTTTGTATGGAAAAATGGTAAATGAAGTTTAGGTTGAACAATAAAGAAGAAACTTTCAGCATTTGTAGGTCCTTGAAGCAGAGTGGTGAGCTACAAATGGTATCTGCTATATCCTACAGGGTTGAAAGTACATCTGAGGTACAAATCAAAGAGCGCCTTGGCGTTGAGGCACTAGCTGCAGTGATCATGAATTTTAAAAGTAATGGTATTGAAGAGTATGGGTCGTTGGTTGCGGCACTTGAACGAGGCGAATATCGGTTTAAACCAAAAAAATTGGAGTTAGATATAAAGCATCGCGAGTGTCCACCCGCGAAACCATCTATTGAAGAGGCCCCAAAATTAAAGCTTAAGGCTCCACAACCTTATCTGAGGTATGTATTCTTGGAAAGAGATGACACTTTGCCGGTAATCATTGCATCGGATTTGAATATGGAACAAGTAGTGTCTGGTATAAGTGTTAAAGAGTTTCAAACAAGCCATTGATTGTCCTATATCGGACATTATTGGGATCCTACTCGGTATTTGTTCATAAAAAATTCAACTCATGCCTGATCACAAGCCAAGTATTGAGCACCAAAGACATTTGAGTCCACCTATGCAACAGGTAGTGAAGAAGTAGATCATTAAGTGTCTAGATGCCGGAGTCATATATCCTATTGCAGATAGTAGTTAGGTATACCTTATTCAGTGTGTGCCCAAAAAGGGGCGTATGAGACTAGTACCCAATGAGAGAAACGAACTTGATCCAATGAGGCTGGTGACTGGATGGAGAGTTTGTATGGATTATGGGAAATTGAATGCATTGACTGAGAAGGATCGTTTCCCTATGCCTTCCATGGACCAGATGTTAGATAGACTCGAAGGAAAAGGATGGTACTATTTTCTTGATGGTTATTCGGGTTACAATCAAATCTCTATTGCATTGGAGGATCAAGAGAAGACCACCTTTACTTGTCCTTATGGGACGTTTGCATTCAAGAGGATGCCTTTTGGGTTGTAATGCACTGTCTACTTTTCAGAGATGTATAATGTCGATATTCTCCAATAAGGTGGAGGACGTTATTGAGGTTTTTATGGATGATTTTCCAGTGGTTGGTGACTCCTTTGATCGGTGATTGAGTCATTTGGCCGAGGTTCTCAAAAGATGTGAGGAGTGCAATCTTGTGGTAAACTGGGAAAAATGTCACTTTATGGTGAAAGATGGTATTGTATTGGGTCATCGCATTTCAGAGAAGGGGATAGAGGTTGATCGAGCAAAAGTCGAGGTTATAGAGAGACTTCCTCTACCTATTGCTGTAAAAGGTGTGAGAAGTTTTCTGGGACATGCGGGCTTCTATTGGAGGTTTATTAAGGATTTCACAAAAATTACACATCCTCTGTGCATGTTACTTGAGAAGGAATGTAAATTCTATTTTGATGAATCTTGTCTGAAGGCGTCTAGAAAGTTGAAAGAGAAGTTGGTATCTGCGCCCATAATTATTTCCCAAGATTGGAGTAAGCCATTTGAGGTGATGTGTGATGCTAGCGGGGTTGCTCTTTGTGTGTTATTAGGAAAAAAAGTGACAAAATCCTTCACCCCATCTATTATGCTAGTATGGCGCTAAATAAAGCACAAAAGAACTACATTGAAACTGAACAAGAGCTCCTTGCGGTGGTATTTTCTTTTGAAAAATTTCGCTCCTATTTGCTTAGTGAGAGAGTTATAGTGCATACGGACCACTCCGCTTTGAGGTATTTGATGGCAAAGAAGGATGTTAACCAAGGTTGATTAGATGGGTGCTACCATTGCAAGATTTTGATTTTAAGGTGAAAGATAGAAACGTGACTAAAAATCAAGTTGCCGATCATTTTCCCTGATTAGTGGATGAAGATATGCGAGAGTTGGGTGAAAAGCCTGAAATTGATGATACCTTCCCTGTCAATTGGCCGCTTCTCATGACTTGATTACACGGTTCACCAATTTTGCAAATTATCTGGCTAGTGATATAGTCCATCGGACTTGTCCTTCCATCAGAGGAAAATTTCATGCATGATGTGAGAAAGTTATTTTGGGATGAGCCTTACATATACCGGAGTTGTGCCGATGGGCTTATTTGTCGTTGCCTGCCGGAAGTTGAGATGCTAAGTATTTTGGAGGCATGCCACTCCTTGCATATGGGTGGGCATCATAGTGGTATCCTGACTGCCCATAAGATTTTGCAGTATGGGTACTATTGGCCAGCCATTCACCAAGATACTTATGAGTTAGCCAAGTTATGTGAGAGGTGCCAAAAAGATGGAGGAATTTCGAAGAGGTTGACCTCCATTTAAATCCCATTCTTGTGATTGAGTTGTTTGATGTATGGGGCATTGATTTTATGGGCCCGCTTGTGAGTTCTCATGGGATGAAATATATTCTGTGGAGGTGGATTATGTGTGAAAATTGGTGGAAGCCATAACAATTGCCAACAATGAAGGGACGAGTGTCACCGCATTCTTGAAAAAGAACATATTCTCCAAATTTGGCACACCTAGGGCCATTATTAGTGATAGGGGATCTCACTTTTGCAACAAGTTGTTCAAAGGGCTATTGGAGAAATATGGTGTTCACTACAATGTATCCACTCCGTACCATCCATAGACTAGTGGGCAAGTTGAGGTGTCCAACAGAGAAATCAAGTAGATCCTGTTGAAAACGGTGAAAGCTAATAGAACGGATTGGTCAAGGCTCTTTGGGCCTACCGAACTGCATACAAGACCCCTATAGGTATGTCTCCATACGAACTTGTATATGTGAAGGCTTGTCACTTGTCGGTTGAGTTAGAGTAGAAGGTCATGTGGGCGATAAAGAAACTGAAGATGGATTGGAATGAAGTAGTGGAACAGAGACTTAACGAGTTGAATGAGCTTGATGAGTTTTGCCTAAGAGCATATGAAAGTTCAGCCATCTACAAAAAGAAGATGAATAAGTAGCATGATCAAAAGATTTAAAAGCGAGAATTCGCGGTTGGGGACTTGGTTCTTCTATTAAACTCTAGGCTACGCTTGTTTTCTGGTAAACTCAAGTCCAAGTGGACTGGGCCATTCCTTATTACTAAAGTGTTTCCACATGGAGCGGTTGAGATGGAGAACAATGAGGGTTCAAAGTTCACGGTCAATGGGCAAAGAATCAAGATGTACCTTGGGCATGCGGAGAGTGTCGATGAAGTGGTTGAAGCACATCTCCTTGATGAATTCAGAGTAATCAAGGATCTAGCGTCGTGCCGCGATGTTAAATTAAGCGCTTCTTGGGAGGCAACCCAAGGTGTATCCTCTAGCAAACAATAGGTTTTTGTCTTTTCTTTTTATGAACATTTGCATTATCTTGTTTCGCTTTTTTTTTCTTCATCTTCATGTATTATTTTTTTAGTGTGTTGGCTACAAAGACGTTTAGAGTATGTGTCTCAAAAGTGTACAGAAAAACAAAAAAAGAATAGCTTAATGGGTGTTCAATGTGCAACTACCAAACCCATGAATTCTACAGAATTTGATCTGGTGCACAGATCTAGGATCTAACGACGGGCCGTCGTTCAATAGACGGACCGTCGATGGTGTCCATAGATCCCAGGTATGTCTTAAACTTTGGTCTAAATCTGTGCACAATCCACTGTCTATTGATAGACTTACAGACCGTCGACGGGGTACCGTCAGTTCACAAACCAGTGACCCGACCCGACCCGACCGGCTATATTAAAATTAAACTATTCAGTTATATTCCCACATCTTTTCAAATTCCCTCTCAACCATTTTGCTTCCCTTATTCCCTTACATCTCCATTAACTCCCAAACTCCCAGGAATCCCAAAACCCTAACCTCCCTAGTTTCTACTCTGTCTCCCTTGTTTTATCCGGTCGGTGTTCGAAGGAAGGCACGTAGGTTGATTGTTTAGAAGTTCACCAACTCCATCACTCAACTACTGATTTTAGGTATTTAAATTAACTTAGCTTAATGAATTCTCGTTCATTTGCTGGTGAAAAGGCCAATATTGTATGTGGGTCTTGACTTAGGGACAAAAAATGCATGTAAAATTATTAAATAATGGATAATATTTCCCTTAGAATTATAGAAACTGAATGGGTTGGGGGTGGAATCTGTGTCAATATGATTGTTGTTTTTCAGACTTTGGGTTTAATAGCCTCGTATAATCCATGACCGAAATTTGCGAAATCAAAGCCATAAGGATGACGAATTGGTCTTATACTTCTTATTATGTCTTAGGTGAACTTGTGATTTGCTTAGAGTTGTTCAAATGTATGTTTAAAACAAAGCCCTAAAACCTGTCTGACCAACAGCACGAGACCCCGTCTACGGACCATCGGTTGATCGACGGACCATCGATGGGGTCCATCGATAGCTATACTCTAAAATTGTTTAACTTTGGGTCAACGGAATAGACTACGATCCATCGATAGATGACGAGCCATTCTGCACGTCCGTCGTTTCTAACTAAAACTTTGATTCCTAACTTAAACTCTGGGGTCCCTACATCAGCTGCTAGAGCCACTCGGGGAAGCCCCCATAAAGTGGCATCTGGCGTATTCACTACCTGCGAATCTGATGAGGAGAGCACACTGACCGGAAGACCGCCTGGGTGTGCCTCAGGTTCTAACGGAGCGCCTGGCTTTGAAGAGGCTTCAGGTTCAGTGTTTGCCCATTCTACGAGGTTGAATGAGGCCACTACCTCCGGTTATGATGAGGCCCGGAGTTCGGAGTTTGCTCTAGCACCCAGGATGATGTCCCTACACTGGTTCCTAATGAGCCTAACTGGTGGTGCGTCGATGCTTAGTATAAGATCTGCAGGGACACTAAGATGTTGAACGATAAGATGGTGATGACTCAACTGGTAATTGTGGAGCGGAGAGTTCTTACAGGGAGTCTTCACACAGTCCCTGATGTGCATAACCTATTTACCTGCCACAAACTTGAGTTGATGGCTAGGAATCTGGGTTCATACAGTGAGGAGATTGTGCGAGAGCTCTACGTATCATACGTGGCAACTCTTCGAGGTGTTTTGGACAGGAGATCGAAACCTGTCAAACAGGACCTACTCACACAGGTTCTAGTTCGAAGATGCCGGGTGGACATTTCTTCTACTTCCATTCGCCGCTTCTTGTATGGTGGATCCACTGATGCCGCGAGGGTGCACCCTACTCCAGAGTTCGGATACAGGTGGGAGTTGGTTAAGAGTTGACAGTTTCAGCGGATCAAAGATCATAGAGAGTCCACCATGAGGTGGATTTCACAGCAGCTCTCCATTGACGGTGAGGGAGCAGACTGGATGTTGGACCCCAGAGGCCTTATAAAGAAGGCCAACATAACCTTTGCAGCCAAGTTCTTTTGTATGTTAGCCCGCAACCGTCTTTCCCCCACGGCAGCAGATAATATCCTTACCTGGGATAGAGAATTCCTGGTAGCAGCACTGTTAGACACGTTAGAGATCGACTTCGCGAGGTTGTTGATCTCTGTGATACATGAGAGGGATTTTAAGACCTCTATGACTTACACGTTAGCCTGTATGATTTTCTAGTTATGCAGGGATGCAGGAGTGCCTCTCTAGCACTGTGATGTCCTTCATACTCCGACCGGGATTGTAGATATATGTCTCATCAGGAATGAGGCTAATGTGGCGGCACCACGGCGAAGGCCCAGAGTTGATTTGCAGTGGCTCAGTGAAAACTTGGTTGATATAGTAGAGCAAGCCGAAGGGTTGATCCTGCCACTTTAGAGCCCACTGATACCACACCGGCCATGTTTTCCCTGGCACTAGTAGGGAACCTAGTTCCTCCCGTTCTACATCATCTTGATTTAATCGTACCAAAGGCACCCGGTCTAGTTGCACCACTGATGGCAAGGATGACCGTGCAAGGATAAAGAAGCGGAAGGATCTTGAGGCGGCGAGGAGAGCCTCATTGATTGATGAGAAGACCCTCCAGATGAGGGATTGAGAGTTAGCTGCTGGGCATCTAGTTCCATACTTGTGGTTGTTGCGAAGAGCACCACTGAGGGTGCGGAGACTGCAGTGGGCACCACTGAGGATGCCCCGACTATAGAGGTTGCAGGTTCTGGGAAATTGAACCCGCCTGCTTGTTGATCTTCGGCTCTATGCGCCTCAGTTTTGCTTCACCTACTACCCTGTCTGTATATTTCTTGTGCATTGAAGACAATTGTATGTTTTTTTGTTGGGGTTGGGGTAAATGGAAAGTGAGTGCTAGGGTGAAGTCTGAGCAGCCCAACTCACGATCCTCTCTAGGTAGTTTTTTTGCCTGTGTTCTTTTTCCCCAAGAGACTAATTACTTTATTGTTGAATTGTCATGTGTCGTAACTTGTACAAAGTATGAAAGTGAAAGATGAAGCATGATGGCTAAACATGAATGATATCCCGTTATAAGAAAGTTCTTGCATGAATAGGTATAATGAATGTTGAACGTGTTGGCTCTTATCATGACATAGAGATGCACCCACTGCATGACCATCAATCTAACACTAAAACTATGTGACCGATAATCTGATATTGTAATGAGGTGTCAAGAGAGTGTGAGGAAATTTGATTGTTCCCCTGTTGGTACCTATCTATAACTTGTCCGGCTGGTCTTGCAAAAGGAATCCGCGTTAGACAGTTAGGAATCATAGGCCATTGTTCAAATTAGCAAACATTTAGCCTAAAGGAAAGTGAGCCAAATGAAATTGTTATCAATTTTTTATCCAAATATTTTGAGCCTACATAGACTTTTCTTTTCTTCACTGACTCATATTCCCCGGGTATAATGTGTTGGTCCTGGTCCCTCCTTTGACATGTGCACTTCAACTTATGCTAAAAGCATAAGTTTAGAGTGGCTCATGCAGAAACTGACCTCGTCTTGGCCCTGGCCCAACCTTGGGTAATGTGAACCTCAACTCATGGCAAAGTCAAAAGTTGAGGGTGGCTATTATGAGTGATTGACCGAAAAGTGGGTATGGAAAGAGTATTATGGAAAAGAATAGATAGAGTGATCAAAAGAAGTGACTCAGCAAAATTTGATCCATTAAAAAAAGAGTCACTTCAACAAATAACAAAGGGGAAAGCAAGGTAAAGATGTCAAGAAAAGAAAAAGTAGGGCCTAATAGATAATGAAATAGGTAGGACTCTGAGCCGTAATGTCAAGGAGGGCAACAAGTGACTGAAATGTACCCATATGTACCATACCTAACCCTGAGCATATGTTACAAGCCAATAAAGTCCTATCATGATCCTAAGAGTCTAATATGGTAAACTTAAGCAGTGAAAATAAGGGCAAGCCTATGGCAACAAGTACCAATTAGGTGTGAATTTGTTCTAAGCATTAGTGTTGAATAATGATCCTTATACTCAAAACTAAAATCACTGTGCAAAAAAGAAGGATATCTTTTGAAGTAAGGGAACTAATTGCAATATCGGAAAGTTGGTACCTTGGCGAGAGACAAAAGAGGAGAAGTGTTAGTTCATGGTGAGTCTTTGTCATGGTCTGATCCACATGAGTAATCCTATCAAGCATAAGAGTAGAAAACTAACATTAAAGCAACGAAAAAGTTGGGATTGATAGCCATGTGATTGCAAAAGCTTAAAAGAGGATACTTGTGTACAAAGTTTTGTGTTGAGTCATAGTGTGTCTCTTGAGGACAAAAAATGAATTTAAGTGAGGGTGTTGATGTACCATGGTTTCACGGTACTTTCAATGCTTTTCCTTAAGATTGTTGTGTCTCTAAAGCCTTTTTGTAGTAATTTTAATATGATTTTTTCTTTGTTTTGCAGGAAAGGTGTCCAAAACCAAAACGCAGAGGGTTGTGGAGTTTTAGTGGAGAAGTGACGCACCAAGGCCATCGACGGACCGTAGATGGTGACCTTCGATTGGAGGTTCAGGCATCTGGAAGCAACTTGGGGAATTCTGACCAAGTGTAGGGATACGGAAGAATTGACAGACCATCCTGTTGAATCGTCGATTAGATCAGAGAAAGTCCCAGTACCCGATGTTGAAGAAAATCTAAGTATGGCACGATGAAAAGAATCGTCGGATCGTAGGTTAATCGACGGACCGTTCTGTTGGTCCGTCAATTGGATAAAAGAATATGCAAGATGGAAGCTGAAAAAATTGCTAAGTATGGACTTACGTAAGCAGTCAAAGGTCCGTCATTTGACCAACGGACCATCTGTGGGGTCGATTGAAGCCGCATTTTTTGGAAAACTTTTCTTATTTGAATTCCTTTTAGTTTAGGACATTATTTTTATAAATAGGGTGTAACACCTCGTTTTTTGGGGTTGGATGTTGTTATTAGTTTATTAGTTTTGTTCTTGGAGATTTGTTTTTTCAACTTTGGAATTAATTCATATTTCTAGATTTGGTTTTGAAGATAATTTTGTGATTTCAAGTTGAATTTCTGGATTTTCTTCTAATTTGTTAAAATAAGTTCATGATTTATTGTTTATCAACTATGAATTGTGTTCTTCTATGTATGGGTAACTAAATCCACAACTAGGGTTGTGGGAACCATGGGTAATTAACAAAGTAAACCTAGCTTAATAACAATTCTCAAATATCTTATTCCATACATTGATAATGCTTTCATCTAGAAGTCTTTTTGACGAGTACACGCGTTAGAACTCGCCTTATTGCTACTTGCCGGACCAAGGGGGTAGTTAATAGGAAAATATATATTAATAAAGATTTAGTGAGATACTATCTAATAGGTTAGTTTCGATTGGTGTGAAGGAATAACTAAGTCATACATCGAATATGATGTTTAATATGAAGTAAAGGTAAGGGTTAGTAACTTAGACAGACGTAGCAAGACCAAGGTACGGGGTGAAATTCCCTAAAGCTTGACCAAGGATTTAGAGATACATAACTTATCACTTTGCATGCAAAACACTAGGGAAGAATTGTTATAGCTAGGATTACGGCGTTATGAACCTATGGGGAATACTTACACCCTATTTTCTCTCACAACTTGATAAACACCAAAAATTTTCTCTTTTTACTTGTTTTATTTAGCAATATTACAATACTTTTGTTTCACAAAATCCCCCTTTTAATTACTCGTTTTCGGAAAAGACTTTACTAAATTGAAGTAATTGTATATTGAAGATAAGTCTAAACTATTTTCCTCTGGGAATGACCCCAACCTAGTTGGAGTAGGTTAGAACTTAGGATTCCATGTCTAGCTATCATGGTCTATGTCGGTTATTGCCTATTCTCATTACATGGGACACCTACTAGCATTAGATGAGTTCTATGAAGTTTAGGTGTTAGTTAGAGTCCTTAGGTCTTGTCCAATAGGCACTGCACAATAGGCTTTGAAGGTGTTAGTTAGAGTATTTAGGTCTTGTCGAAGACCATTACTTTAATGTCTTAATGTGATGAATGAGTCTTAAATGAACTAATGAATGTAATGACTTAAGTTAAGAAAGTATGTTAAATGAATGAGTACTTATCTAGAGTAGTTAAGGGTTTTATAGTTAAGGTGTGAAGGGGGCATAGGAATGGTCACTTCGTATCTTACCTAGATAAGTCTTAAGAATGACTCTAGTTAGGGAAGATGTTGATTACGTGGACATGATCTAAGCCTTAGGTGTTCTTATGGATGTTTTAGGTAGTCTTGAAGAGGAAATCATGGAGGTTATCTTCTTGATTTACTTAATTAAGTCTTTTGATAGCCTTTGTCAGGAAATTGTCATATTATAAATGATATGTGTTTTGGTATCTTGAAAGTGTGTGGATCATTTAGGCATGCTTAGAGAGGGTGTATGGTAGGTATCTCTTTGTGTTGCTTAAGTGAGTCCTAAGATAGCTTTTAGTGGAACAATTACATGTTAGAAGGTGTCTTAGGTAAAGGAATTCAATGTGCAGTTAGTTGAAGTCACAGTAATGTTACTTGAAAAATGACATAAATTGACTAAATATTATATTATGTGTTCTTATTATTATGATATGATATTTAAACGAAAAGATTCATATTTCGAATAAATGTCTGTTTTCATGATTTTATGCATATAGTCATACTTAGTACAAGTGTTTGTACTAACTCTATACATTTGTTTATCTCTAAAGGTGTACGTGAAAGGTGAGAAAGACCGTCAAGGAAAACTTGGATTCTATAGTCGTTCAAGTGAAGTGAAGTATGTCCTCAATTGACTCGAGGGCATATATATATGTCTTTTATTAAAAAGTATTGTAATAGACTAAGTATTTTTTTATATTCGTATTGTATGGGTCGTGTCCCAAGTATTTTCGTGTCTAAGCTTTTTTGAGATTGAGACTAAGTATTTTCTATGATTCTATATGAAAAGTTGTTTTGAGATATTCGTATGAAAATTTTTAATTCCGCACTACTTTTCATACTTGTATATGCGATGAACGATACAGAAGGGATTGTACAAGACCTCCGAGAGGTCAAGTATGCCGATTGCATTTCGAGAATGTCATATCTTTTAAGGTGTGGTATAGATATGACAAGATTGGTATCAGAGCATATGTTATAAAAGTACTCTTAGGAATCAAAAAGTCTCATCAAATCACGTCTAGTAGAGTCTTGACCATCTGTGTGAGTCGCGACTCATTTATGGGCGAGTGGCTATACGAGACAGAGTTTCATTTCTTTTCTACTCCTATGTCGTTCCGTAGAGTAAAAGTTATGAGTACTCTTTTCTTATTGTTTTCCTTGTGTTTCTAGGATGATGAATACGAGAAGGACATCATCTAGCAGAGTTGAGGATAATGATGTGCATGAGGAGATTCCTCCTCTAGTTGAGCAAGTTTCTCAAGGTCCTAAAGGTGCTCAAGATGATGATGTCCCTACTGTGGGTGGAGGTAATGATGTTCTGGTGGTTCCCCCGAAGTTGAGTAATAGTGATATTAGAGAGGCTTTACTTTCCTAAGCCGAGCTGTGACTACTCAAGCAAATTTGAGTATGTGGCCTAAGATGAATGTTGTAGAGAGAACTATGACCTTTAGGTTAAGAGACTTTTGTGAGGATGAATCCTCCTATCTTTCTTGGCTCTAAGGTGGGAGAGGATCCCCAAGAGTTCCTTGATGGAGTATACTAGGGGTTGCGGGCTATGGGGGTTACATCTAGGGAGAAGGCAGAGTAAGCTTCGTATCAATTGAGGGATGTTTCTCAAGTGTGGTACACTCAATAGAAAGATAATAGGCCGGTGGATTCGGGTCCTATTGAATGGAATAATTTAAGAAAGCTTTTTTTGGAAAGTACTTTCCCTGTGAGAGGAGGGAAGTTAAGGTAGAGTAGTTTATCAATCTCAAGCAAGGCAATATGAGTGGTAAGGAATACTCTTTGAAGTTCTCAATGATATCTAGATATTCCCCATCCCTTATGTCTAATCCCAGGGATGAGATGAGTAGATTCATGATGGGTGTCGCCGATCTAGTGAGGGAGGAATGTCGTAAGGTCATGTTACATGATGATATGACCCTAGATAGACTCATGGTGTATGCGCAATCAATAGAGGAATCTAAATATGGGAGGATTGCTAGAAACTTGAAAAGAAGTGGTTCTAGTGAGCAAGATCAAAATAGGTTCAAAAGGAGGGATCAAGATCATGAAAAACTGAGGAGTGCTAAGGTGAAATTTGACAAAGGAGGTGGTTCTCAAAATGGAAAACCTACATGTGTCATCTACGGAAAAAGGCACTATGGGAAATGTCTATCTGGTACTAGTGGTTGCTATGGTTGTGGGAAGGATGATAATAAGGTGAAGGATTGTCCTACCATGGCATCTAGAGGAAGAGAGGGTAAACAAGTTGCTCCTTATGTTGCGAAAGATGATGCTCCAAATAAGAGGCATTTCTATGCACTTCGAACTAGAGGATCAAAGCCGGATGAGGAGAATGATGATAGTAAGTCCTTGTATCTCTTTAGTGTTATGAGTTCCTTTTAAGTGGGGGAGTGTGTTGAGTAAAGGAGTTATTATTGACTGTTCTATCTCTTATATCTAACTCTAATTTGAGAGTACAAAGTTATAAAAGTATATTGCATGCTGCATTGTGTTTAGGGGTCTTATTGAAAACGAATTTCATTGATTCCCTGCATTGTGCATTTTATAAGGTTATGATTATGTTGTAAGATGTGTTTATGTGGTTTTACATTGCATAGTATCATGTTTCCATCATGAATTTCCTAAAAGTTGTATTGTTGAAGAATGTTGAAAAACTCACTGTAATTTTTTTGCAAAATTGACTAATTCATTTTTTGGACTAAAATTGTTGTAATGTGGTTAGAACTTATATATATGAGAATGATATTGAATTGAAAGTGAGTTTTTGTTGTTTGGAAGGAAGCATGTGAGTTTTATCGCCTGATGAGTTATATAATTTATTCTAGTTTCTTGTTGTGTTGTGATGCTCATGATTATGTGAAATTGTTTTTTTCTTAGATGTTTGTATTGTATAATGTGTCATATGGTAGTGTCATGAGTTGCTAATTGAATCGCTATTCTTGGAAGTGTTCGGACATTGGCAAGTGTCATTCGAGGACGAATGTTGTTCAAGTGGGGGAGAATGTAAAATCCCATAAAGGACTTAGGTGAACTAGATACTAACATGTTTAGAAGTCAAACGTCAAGGGACGACTAAGACGTTCGACGACTAAGTCACCTATGTGCCTCAAATGTGGTTTATATGTTTATGTGTGATTCATTAGTTTATAAGGTCATTATTTGAGTTATTATAGTTTATATAGGAAGTGTGTCAAGTTTCGTGAAGTTTGGAGGTCAAACGTCAAAGAACGTCCATGACCTTCGAAAAATTTGCCTTGAAACCACCTTCTGTGTCTATGCATGTTTCGTTGAGTTTTACGTGTTCTCTTTTGATGAAATTCATGTGATAGGTCCTAAACTCGTATACGAGAATGTTTGGTTTGGAAATTTGCGGGAACACATCCCCAAGTACCATCCAAGGGCCCTTGAGGAAGGACCCTTCATGAGTATCCAAGTTGCCCAAGACAGCCCAACCTACGGAGCCCATCGAAGCCCTGTAGGTCAGTCGACGCCCCGTAGGTGAGGTATTGTCGATCGAAAATTAGGCATGGGGAAAGAGAGACCAAACACCAGTCTCAGTCCCAGACCATGGACATGCATGAAGGTCTGTTGGTCAAGGGACGGGTCGTCAATAGTCCTTCCGTCTGTGAGGCTATTCCTGCATAGCTTCACTGTAAGTTGAGGGGTGAAGTTGTAAATTCACCCCACGTCCAAATAAGACTTTCGGAGGTTCCTAAAGGTTATTTTGGGTATTTTAAATATGTTTATAAGCCTAAAATAATTAGAAAATTTCATTCTTCAAAATCAAAACCAAAAATGCCCTAAGAAATTCTCTAGAACTCCATTGGAGCCGAAACTCAAGGAAGGGCTTAGATTGGAGAATTCAGTGGAGATTCTTCATCAAATTGAATAATTAGTTTCATTGAGGTATGAATTTTGATCCTTTAAACTCTATTCATCAAGGAGCCCAACTTTCAAAGAAGTTTTCTAAAGTTTTCAAAGATGAATTGTCATTTTTCATGATCTATTCATGGGTTCTTGCAGTAAAGATTTTTAAGCATCAAATAATGATTAATTGTTTTTAATTATATGGTTTTAGATCATTTAACCAATGAACCCATGTAATTGATGAACCCTAGTTTTTGATTACTTTATGGGACATTGACTTAATGCTTATGAATTCTAATGTAGTTTTCTATGGGCTATTGATTGATATAATAATTGTACTAATTAATATCAAGTTTGTCTTAGATTGATGAATATATATTGAATTAACCTAGTTTCATTGAATATCATAGTTTATGTATTGAATTATTGGTTATGGCCATGGACGAGGGCCTTATGGTATTGAATTAACTGGTTTAGCATTGGATTGAAGTGTTGAGGATGGAGTGGTGGTACGCTGCCCTAATACCCTTTATTTTATGTTAATTAGAATTCAATAATATTGTGATTGGTATGATCCAATTTTGGGGGAGGTGTAATATACTTTAATTGTAATTAATGTGGCCTTGTCGGTGTTATTTTAGGTATTATGATGATCATGGCCTTGTTGGCAACTACTAGAAGTGCTTTGATGATTTGTGTAGTTTATTATGTGAAGTTCGATAATATATGTCTACATGATAAGTAATGTGAAAGTATATGTGTTCTCCTATTGATGCTATTTAGGTGAACATTTTAGAATATGTCTATATCTTTATGTGTATAGCCTTAAAGTTGATGCATGGTTATTCCTACTTGACTATATGAGTCTATGATGGTCATATTTATGATGGAATGGTAGTGTATAGGATGACTTAAATATGATAATGGTTGTTTATATGTGTTTCTATAATGACATGTAATATGTGTTAAAGTGAAGTATGTTGTGTCTTATCTTGGTTGACTTATGTCCGTTACTTGATGCTTGTATGAATGTGAATATGAGATGTTATAACTTAGTATGCTAAAGCCTCTTAATCTTGTATGTATGAATGATATGATACCTTAAATGATGTTTAGAGGGTTCTTTATGTGAAACTTTGAACCTAGTGGTAAGGTTATGAATGTTGAAGTCGAAAACCGTAATGGTATCCTTCTAGTAAAGGCATGATAGACTTAAGGTTGGTTGAATGGAACGACATCATATCAATCCTTAGGAAACTCATTATGAGATTCTTGTCTCCATCGTAAGGTATCCGTAATGGACCTCTTTAGTAGGGTAAATATGATTGGGTTATGAGCTAGATATGGAACCCCTTTATATGAACCTTTAATGTAAATTACTCTATGAGAACCAAGGCTAGCACCGAGTGAGTATGATAAAGGAATTAGTTCTAGTTAAAGAATGAGTCTAGAGAAAAAATCACGCACTTCATATTCCTTAACCAGTGCCTACATAGGATGTGTCCAAGTTCTACCATTGGCAAGTAGAATACCCTTATCGGAGTAGGTTATAACTCCGGATGCCATCTCTAGCTATCATGGTCTATGTCTGTTATTGCCTATTCTCATCATACGGGATACATACTAACATTAGAGGAGTTCTATGAAGATTAGATGATGGTATGGGACGCAATCGAGACATTTCACAATAGGCTTTGAAGGTGTTAGTTAGAGTCCTTAGGTCTTGTCCAAAACCATTACTTGAATGTCTTTATGTGATGAATGAGTCTTAAATCAACTAATTAATGTAATGACTTAAGTTAAAAAAGTATATCAAATGAATAAGTACTTATCTATAGAAGTTAAGGGTTGTCTAGTTAAGGTGTGAAAGAGGCATAGGATTGGTCACTTCGTATCTTACCTAAATAAGTCCTAAGAATGACTCTGTTAGGGAAGATGTTGATTATGTGGAAATGATTTAAGCCATAGGTAGTCTTAAGGATTATTTAGGTAGTCTTGCAGAGGTCAATCATGGATGTTATCTTCTTGTTTACTTAAGCAAGTCTTTTGATAGCCTCGGTAGGGAAAATGTCATATTATACAAATTATGTGTTTTGGTGTCTTTAAACTGTGTATGTGTCTCATTATGAGTACTCTTGAGGATCATTTAGGCATTCTTAGAGAGAGTGTATGGGAGGTCTCTCTTTGTGTTGCTTAAGCGAGTCTTAGGATAGCTTTTAGTTGGACAATTACATGTTAGAAGGTGTCTTAGGTGAAGGTAAGCAACTTCACTATAACAGTAAAGGAATTCAGTGTATAGTGAGTTGAAGTCACTGTAATGTTGCTTCAAAAATGCTATAAATTGACTAAAGGTTATCTTATATGTTTCTAAGTTGATAAGTGATATTCTTATGATTATGATCTGAAATTTAAATGAAAAGATGCATATTTCTAATAAATGTCCATTTTCATGATTTTATGCATAAAGTCATACTTACTACAAGTGTTTGTACCAACTCCATACATTTGTTTATCTCTAAAGGTGTAGGTGAAAGGTGAAAAGGATCGTGAAGGAAAGCTTGGATTCTAGAGTTATTAAAGCGAAGTGAAGTATGTCCTAAATTGACTCGAGGGCATACATATATGTCTTTTATTTCAAAGTATTGTAATAGACTAAGTATTTTCTTATATTCGTATTGTATGGGCCGTGTCTTAAGTATTCTCGTGTCTAAGCTTTAATGAGATTGAGACTTAGTATTTTCTTTTGATTCTTTATTAAAAGATATTTTAAGATATTCGTATGAAAAGTTTTAATTTCACAGTACTTTTCATATTTGTATATGCGATGAACGACACGGAAGGGCTTGTACAAGACGTATGAGAGGTCAAGTACACCGGTTGCATTTCGAGAATGCCATATCTTTTAGGGTGTGGTTTCGGGATGTGACAAGTTTGGTATCAAAGAATTGGTTATGAAAGTAGTCTTAGGAATCAAAAAGTCTCATCAAATCACGTCTAGTATAGTCTTGACCATCGGTGTGAGTCATGAAACATCTATGGGCGAAAGGCTATAGGACGATAGAGTTTCCCTTCTTTTCTACTCCTATATCGTGTCGTAGAGTAAAAGTTATTAGTACTCTTTTGTTATGGTTTTCCTTCTGTTTCTAGGAATATGAATACGAGGAGGACACCGGCTAGGAGAGTTAAGGATAATGATGTGCATAAGGAGATTCCTCCTCAAATTGAGGAAGTTGAGCAAGTTCCTCAAGGTCCTCAAGGTACTAAAGATGATGATGTCCCTATTGTGGGTGGAGGTAATGATGTTCTGATGGTTCCCCCAGAGTTGAGCAATAGTGATATTAAAGAGGCTTTACCTTCCTTAGCCCGAGCTATGACTACTCAAGAGAATTTGAGTATGGTGCTTATGATGAATGTTTTGGAGAGAACTATGGCCTCTAGGTTAAGAGACTTTGTGAGGATGAATCCTCCTATCTTTCTTGGCTCTAAGGTGCGAGAGGATCCCCAAGATTTCCTAGATGGAGTATACAAAGTGTTAACTATTATGGGGCTACATCTAGGGAGAAGGCGGAGTTAGCTTTGTATTAGGTGAGGGATGTTTCTCAAGTGTGGTACACTCAATGGAAGGATAATAGGCCGGTGGAGTCGGGTCCTATTGAGTGGGAAGAATTTATGAAATCTTTTCATGGATAGTGCTTTCCCGTTAGAGCAGGGAAGTTAAGGTAGAGGAGTTTATCAATCTCAAGCAAGGCAATATGAGTGTTGAGGAATACTCTTTGAAGTTCTCAATGTTATCTAGATATTCTCCATCTCTTGTGTCAAATCCGAGGGATGAGATTAGTAGATTCGTGATGGGTGTCACCGATATGGTGAAGGAGGAATGTCGTACGACCATGTTACATGATGATATGAAACTAGCTAGACTCATGGTGTATGTGCAATCAATAGAGGAGTCTAAACTTGGGAGGATTGCTAGGAACTTGAAAAGAAATGGTTTTTGTGACCAAGATCAAACTAGGTACAAAAAGAGGGATCAAGGTCAAGAAGAACCTAGGAATGCTAAGGTGAAACTGGAGAAAGGATGTGGTTCTCAAAATGGAAAACCTACATGTGTCACTTGTGGAAAGAGACACTATGGGAAATGTCTAGCCAGTACTAGTGGTTGCTCTAGTTGTTGGAAGGATGATCATAAGGTGAGGGATTGTCCTACCATTGCGTTTCGTGGAAGAGAGGGTAAACAAATTTCTCCTAATGTTCCAAAAGATGATGCTCCAAATAAGAGGCTTTTTTATGCATTCCGGACCAGAGGATCAAAGCCGGATGAGGAGGATGATAACAGTAAGTTTTTGTATCTCTTTAGTGTTATGAGTTCCTTCTAAGTGGGGGAGTATGTTGAGTAAAGGAGTTTTTATGGATTGTTTTATCTCTTATATTTAACTCTAGTTTGGAAGTAGAAAGTCATAGAAGTATGTTGCATGTTGCTTTATGTTTAGGGGTCTTGTTGAAAATGAATTTCATTGATTCCTAGCATTGTACATTTTATGAAGTTATGACTATGTTGTAAGATGCGTTTAGGTGGTTTTACATTGCATAGTAGGATGTTTCCATCATGAATTTCCTAAAAGTTGCATTGTTGAAGAATATTTAAAAACTGACTCTAATGCATGCCTGCTCACTATAAAATGTTTTGCAAAATTGACTAATTCATTCTTTGGTCAAGAATTGTTGTTATGTTGCTATAACTTATGAATATGAGCATGATATAGAAAATAAAGTGTGTTTTTGATTTGGAAGGAAGCATGTGAGTTTTATAGCATGATGAGTTATAAAATTTATTCTAGTTTCTTATTGTGTTGTGATGCTCATGATTATTTGAAATTTATGTTTTCTAAGATGTTTGTATTTTATAATGTTTTATATCGTATAGTCATGAGTTGTTAATTGAATATCTATTCTTGGAAGTGTTCAGAGAGTGGCAAGTGTCATTCGAGAACGAATGTTGTCCAAGTGGGGGAGAATGTAAGATCCCGAAAATGAATTGGGTGTACTAGAGACTAACATGTTTTTCATGAGTGTCTAAGGTCATAAGTTGGTGTATAATATGGTATAGAGGCATTGTCTAAGATTTTCGGTGCATTGGAAGTCAAACGTCAAGGGACGACTAAGACTTTCGACGACTAAGTCACCTATGTACCTCATACGTGGTTTATGCGATAATATCTGATTAATGAGGTTATAAGGTCAATATATGAGATATTATAGTGTATATAGGAAGTGTGTCAAGTTTCGTGAAGTTTGGAGGTCAACCGTCCAAGAACGTCCATGACTTTCAAAAAATTTGCCTTGAAACGACCTTCTGTGTCTATGCATGTTTCATCGAGTTTTACGTGTTTGTTTTGGATGAAATTCATGTGAGAGGTCCTAACTCGTATACAAGCATGTTTGGGTTGGAAACGTCCGGGCAAACATTTCAAATTACCATCCAACAGCCCTTGAGGAAGGACCCTTCATGAGTGTCCAAGCTTCCCAAGAAAGCCCAAACTACGGAGGCAATTGAAGCCCTGTGGGTCAGTCAACGCCCCGTAGGTGAGGTATCGTTGATGGAAAATTAGGCGTGGGTAAAGAGATGCCAAAGACCAGCCTTAGTCCCAGACCATGGACCAGCCGTAAGGTCCGTTGGTAAAGGGAGGGTCGTCAATGGTCCTTCCGTCTGTGAGGTTGTTCCTGCATAGCTTCACTGTAAGTTGAGGGGTGAAGTTGTAAATTCACCCCACGTCCAAATAAGACTTCGGGCGGTTCCTAAAGGGTCTTTTGGGTATTTTAAATATTTTTATAAGCCTAAAAAACTTCAAAGATTTCATTCTTCAAAATCAAAATCGAAATTCCCTTAGAAATTCTCTAAAACACCATTGGAGCAAAACTCAAGGAAGGGCTTGGATTGGAGAATTGAGTGGAGATTCTTCATCAAATTAAAGAATTAGCTTCATTGAGGTATAGCTTTTTATCCTTGAAGCTCTATTCATCAAGGAGCCCAACTTTCAAAGAAGTTTTCTAAAATTTTCAAAGATGAATTTTCCAATTTCATGATCTATTCATGGTTCTTGCATTAAAGGGTTTTAAGCATTGAATAATGATTAAATTTTTGTTAATTAGATAATTTTAGCTCAATTAACATATGAACCCATGTAATTGATGAACCCTAGTTTTTGACTAATTTATGGGTTACATGATATGGACTTAATGCTTATGAGTTCTAGTGTAGTTTTCTATGGGCTATTGATTGATTTAATAATTATATTGAATTGATATCTAGGTTGTCTTAGATTGATGAATCTATATTTAATTGACCTACTTTCATTGAATGTCATAGTTTATGTATTGAATTATTGGTTATGGTCATGGGCAAGGGCCTTATGGTATTGAATTGGATGGTTTACCATTGGATTGAAGTATGGAGGACGGAGTGGTGGTACGCTGACATAATTACCTTTATTTTATGTTAATTAGACTTCAATTATATTGTGATTGGTATTGTCCACTTATGGTGGCGGTGTTATGTACTTTAATTGCAATTGATGTGTCCTTGTCGGCGTTATTTGTTGTATTATGATGATCATGGACAAGTCGGCAACTACTTGAAGTGTTTTGATGATTTGTGTAGTTGATTATGTGAAGTTGGATAATATCTATCTACATAATATGTAATATGAAAGTATATGTGTTCTTCTATTGATGCTATTTAGGTGATCATGTTAGACTATGTCTATATATTTATGTGTATAGTCTTAGGGTTGATACATTGTTATTCCTACTTGACTATATGAGTCTATGATTTTCATATTGATGATTAAGTGTATAGGATGACTTAAAGATGATAATGGTTATTTCGATGTGTATGACATGTAATATGTGTTAAAGTGAAGTGTGTTGTGTCTTGTCTTGATTGACTTATGTCCCTTACTTGATGTTTGTATGAATGTGAATATGAGATGTTTTGACTTAGGATGCTAAAGCCTCTTAGTCTTGTATTTATGAATGGAATGAGACCTTAAATGAAGTTAAGAGGGTCCTTTATGTGAAACTTTGAATCTAGTGGTAAGGTTATGAATGTTGAAGTCGAAAACCGTAATGCTATTCTTCTAGTAAAGGCATGATAGACTTAAGGTTGGTTGAATGGAACGACATCATATCAATCCTTAGAAATCTCATTCTGAGCTTCTTGTCTCCATCGTAAGGTATCCGTAATGGACCTCTTTCGTAAGTAAATATGATTGGGTTATGAGCTAGATATGGAACCCCTTTATATGAACCTTTAATGTAAATTACTCTATGAGAACCAAGGCTAGCACAGAGTGAGTATGGTACGGGAAGTAGTTCTAGTTAAAGAATGAGACTAGAGTATAAAGCACGCACTTCATATATCTTAACCATGTGCCTACATGGGATGTGTTCAAGTTCTAACATTGGCAAGTAGAACACCCTCATCGGAGTATGTTAGAACTCTGGATTCCATGTATAGCTATCATGGTCTATGTCGGTTATTGACTATTCTCATTATATGGGATACGTACTAACTTTAGAGGAGTCTATGAAATTTAGGTGGTGGTATGGGACGCTATCTAAGACATTGCACAATAAGCTTTGAAGGTGTTAGAGTCCCTAGGTCTTGTCCAAGACCATTACTTGACTGCCTTTATGTGATGATGAGTCTTAAATGAACTAACGAATGTAATGACTTAAGTTAAGAAAGTATGTGAAATGAATAAGTATACATCTAGAGTAGTTAAGGGTTTTCTAGTTAAGGTTGAAGGAGGCATAGGAATGGTCATTTCGTATCTTACCTATATAAGTCTTAAGAATGACTCTAGTTAGGCAAGATGTTGATTATGTGGACATGATCTAAGCCTTAGGTAGTCTTAAGGATTATTTAGGTAGTCTTGAAGAGGTCAATCATGGATGTTATCTTCTTGATTTACTTAAGTAAGTCTTTTGATAGCCTTGGTAATGAAAATGTCATATTATATATATTATGTTTTTTGGTGTCTTGTAAGTGTGTATGTGTCTCATTATGAGTAGTCTTGAGGATTATTTAGGCATGTTTAGAGAATGTGTATGGGCAGTCTGTCTTTGTGTTGCTTAAGTGAGTCTAAGGGGAAGGTAAGCAACTTCACTGTCACAGTGAAGGAATTCACTGTACACTGAGTTGAAGTCACTGTAATGTTCCTTCAAAAATGCTATAAATTGACTAAATGTTATCTTATGTGTTTCTAAGTTGATAAATGATATTATTATGATTATGATATAATATATAAATGAAAAGATGCATATTTTTAATGAATGTCCGTTTTCATGATTTTATGCATAAAGGCATACTTAGTACAAGTGCTTGTACTAACTCCATACATTTGTTTATCTCTAAAAATGTAGGTGAAAGGTAAGAAGGATCGTGAAGGAAAGCTTAGATTCTAGAGTTGTTCAAGCGAAGTGAAGTATGTCCTTAATTGTCTCGAGGGCATACATATATGTCTTTTATTTCAAAGTATTATAATAGACTAAGTATTTTCTTATATTCGTATTGTATGGGCTTTGTCCCACGTATTCTCGTATCTAATCTTTGATGAGATTGAGACTTAGTATTTTCAATGATTCTATATGATTAGATGTTATAAGATATTCGTATGAAAAGTTTAAATTCCGCACTACTTTTCATGCTTGTATATGTGATGAACGATACGGAAGCACTTGTACAAGACCTCCGAGAGGTCAAGTACGCCGGTTGCATTCCGAGAATGCCATCATTTAGGGTGTGATTTCGGTATGTGAAAAGCACCACCAGCCAAGCCATCCATAATAGAACCTCCATAATTGGAGTATAAAGTTCTTCCTTCACATCTCATGTATATCTTTTTGGGAGTTGAATATACACTATTGATAATAATTCATGATTACAAGGAAGAGTGGCTAGTGAATGCATTGATCATTGTATTGAAAAAAACACATCAAAGCCTTGTGGTGTTCTATTGCGAACACCGTGGGAATCTCTTCGGGAGTTTGCACTCATAAAATTCATTGAGCAAGGGGTTTAAAACAAGCATAGAGAATCCTCCAATGCAAGAAGTTTTGAAGAAAGATATCATAAAGCGGTTAGATACGGGTGTAATCTCCCTGATTCTGGATAGTAAATCGGTAAGTTCTATTCGATGTGGTCCTAAAATGATTTGTTTGATGGTAGTCGCAAATGAGAAGACTGAGCTTGTGGACCCTATACTAATGAAGGAATGAAGTTTGTATGAACTACACGAAGTTGATTAAAATAGAGAAAGTTCCTTTTCTGATGCCCTATGTTGATTAAATGTTTGATCCTCTCACGTTAAAAAGGGTGGTATTGTTTCTTATAAGGCTACCTATGTTACAATCAGATCTGTATAACACAGGAAGAACAATAAAGACCAATTTCACGTTTCTTGATTTGACATTTTCCTTCAAGTGGATGCTCTTTGAGTTGTGCAATCCATTAACCTTATATCGAACTATTTAATTTATATAGAAATTAAGGGAAATAGTATATATACAGCGGCTATTTGAGAGTGCTTAAGGTCATATGTCGATTCCCAGTCAATACATTATTATTATTCACTTAGATTTTTTTTTCTTTCTTTCTCCCTTACCTCCCTAGGTTTATTATTTTTTCACTTCACTCGTTGCATTTTCCTTTTTTTTTTCTCTAAAATAGAGTTTATACAAAACAAACTTTTCTTTTTTCCTTTATCAAAAATAATATTTATTATAGTTTTTCTTAAGGATTGTTTTTGTTATCATGTTCAAATACCATTGTCTTTTTTATGATGAGCTGTTAAATTTATAAACTTACATTTTTTGTCGGTAGCTAAGTGTGTGTATACATACATACATACATATATA
>NC_028637.1:69542447-69566902 GCF_001406875.1 Solanum pennellii | reverse complement strand
ATATATATATATATATATATACTAGTTTCAGGGTACGTGCGTTGTACGTGTGTCCCAATTCTGCTAGCATTTTTTTAAAAAAAATAATAAGATAATATTAAACATGTGTGAAAAGAGTAACATAAATTTGGAGAAAGAAAGTACAAATTGAATTTGACAAATAATTAAGCTACTTAGATGACTTAATTGTTCAGTAAACTTAGAAAAAAGTACAATCAAATTTAGTTATATACGTGCAATGTGTAATCAAATAATAAATATGTGGCTGTTTGTACAGCTACAAAATGACATGATAAAATATAAGTTGTACCAAAATTTCCAAAATTAATGTTACTACAAATAGCTCTATAGAATCTTATCCCGAGTCAAGCACAAATACAATAAGTATACGCATTTTAAAGCGTAAGCATATAAAAAACCTTTTTTAGTAATACATTTGTAGGAATAATTTTATAAAGCTAGTATCCTAACTCAGCATTTTCAATCATCATAACATACAATTAAAAAACAATTATTTATATGAAAGAAAATAAATATCAACCTCAGTATCATATTCTTACTGTTCTAGCTAGGAGAAAAGGATGATATTGAATACTTATGTAAATATGTCATATTTATGAGATTATAGTGAAGTTGAGAGCGTGATGAAATGGAGCATAATTATCCTATTTATCACTCTTTTATAAGTAAAATTTTATATAAAAATTCATATTAAACGTGAGTCCTTATAATTCATAAGAATGTGAACGGTCAAATTTTCATTTTTTTAGCAGAAAAGTCTACTATAAGGTTGATTATCATAACCATTACTTAGTATTTATTAAAAATAAAATACATTTATAAATCAAATACACTCTGACATTTCTTATTCTCCTTAGCCATTATTTAGCCATTATTGATGGCAAAATGACATATATATTTATTACCAGAAGAAAGGAAAAAAATATTTATTATCAATACTTTATCTGTATAGAACCTGCACAAATGGAAAAAAAAATAAATCACATAGTTCTTCAAAGTTAAGTGGGCATAATATTATTCCAAATAATCCAAATACAACAAAAGAATATAACCACACATATGGATGTTCATGAAGAAGACCCTAAAAAACAAGAGAAAACAACAAGCAATATACATAATATAAAAAAAGTCTGTCACTTTTAAGATATTGATAATAAACAAATGCAACAATTGATCAATATTAAACAAAAAAATTTATCTTTCATTTCTGAAAATTTTAAAAAAAAAACTTATGTTGATCATCTCTCACGGAAGAAAAATAGATATATATCAATATAGTCATTGAAATATTCTTAGAGAAGATATAGTTATTTATTATAAAATTATGATCTTTGAACTTCTTTTTACTTAAATTCCCAAGAAACTAAAAAATAAAAATTTAAAGGGACAAAATGGTAATCTAACTTTGAAGTTAGCAGCTTCTCACTTATATATATATATATNAAAAATTTTAATAAATATTTAATAAATTAAATAAATTTGACATGATAGTTATTGCATACAATATTTTTTTTCATCTTCCTCTTTAATGAATGTTTGACAATTTATTCTTTTAAGAGAACTTCTATTAAATGATAAATTAGCTGTAATAACTTAGCCAACTCCCATTTAATTTTAATTTAAGCAAAGCATAATATAGGGCAAGTGTGGAGGATTATTCATCTTCTAATAATCGGTTCACTTTTAACTTTAAATGGTTTTTGGCTTTTGATCATCCTCTGGTAATACTAATAACTATGTATAATTTCTTATATCTTTCATTGCGATACTGTTTTACATCGAAAAATATAAAAAAAGAAAAATGATTAGGTTTTCAAAAAATTGATCAAACTTATTATTTAAGAGAAATCGAATTTCCAACTTAACAGAGTCTACAATTAATTTTTTTTAGCAAAAGTTAAGCAAACTTTTATGTTTTTCAAAATGATCTATAGACATATAAAAATCAATTTGAAAAAAAAAGGTTCGAAGTTCAATGTACATTTCGAGAAAGTGTTGGCCCTCGAAATGCATGCTAACTTGCAGTTGACCGCGATTTGACTAAAATGAATTTAGCTAATTTTTCAAAATATGAACGAAGTAAAAGACTCAATTTATTTAGAGGGACAATAAACTTAAAGGGAATTATTTAAAGTGGTTAATTTATATATTGCAAGACAATTAAAATAAAATAGAACTAAGTAATAAATAAAATATAAATATTTAAATTTGAACATAATAGAAGATATGACTATCTTTTGGAAATTAATGAAGTTAAAATCAAATCATAAATATAATGTTAGTCAACGTAATCACAAATAACTAAGAGGAAAAGGGAGAGAGTATTAAATTTGGGCTATTTACAGAAATTGGGGCTTTTTGGCCCAATTATTTCAGAAATACAGCAACAATTTTGAATGGGGCTTTGGCCCATTTCTCCTGAAAAATCTGGTATACATTTGATGTATACTTCTGTATATGACTCGTATCCAGCCCATTTTGAACTTTGAAATTCGGACTTCATCAACCTACCTTTCCGTATTGGATCTGTATATCACTGTCTTTTTCGTGTATACTGTTGTATGCAGAAGGTATACAACTCATTTTTGAGCTTTTGGACATCGAAAATTAATTTCCAGCCCCTGTATTGCATGCAAATTGTTCGTCGGCTATTTTTGGACTTGATAGAGAGAAGTGTTGGGCCTGTTAGGCCCAATTCAGGAAATGCAAGGAGAGGGGAGAAGTTCATGAAGACTCGGAAAGGTTTCACATGCAAATAAAATGACAAAATATTAGCATACAACCCAACCATAATGAATGGAGAAAGGTTATGCTGAATTATACGAAAGGGTAAAAAATCATAAAGGGGCAAGTGGGAAGTTTTAATGAGATGGTTAAAGAATAAGAATGATCAAATTTAAGCCAATTAATCAACATTGCAGGTGACAACAAATGCATGTGGACAGCAAGGAAAACAAGAATAATAATTTATTTTTAAAAAAAAAAAATATTATCACACACCTAAGTAATTAAAACAAAAAAATATAAACACAACATGGATGCAACCATTTGAGCATGGAACATATATTTTGGATATATTATATACTTTTAAGAATATTTTGAGGAAGGCATACAACGATGAACTGATCAAGCCTAAAGTAGAATAGAGAAATGGAAAAACTTATGCAACAGTGAACATCGAGTCAAACTTAACACAAATTTGCTTTTTAAATCAAAATTTAAATAAATAAAAATTTAAATAAAATGACCTTCATATTAACCAGTTAAAATTATGTATTTTTATTTAAAATGTTGTACTAGCAGAATAAACCAAAGTGAGACTTGATGAAATTATCTTTCATAAGCATGAAAAGTTATGCTCTTCAAAACAAGGCTGGGATACACTAAAATCGCCATATCAACTTGGAACTACGAGCCTGTTTGGCTCAGCTTAAAAGCTGTTCAAACTGACTTAAAAGCTGATTTTTGACTTATTTAACTGTTTGGCAATACTCAAAATAGCTTATTTTAAGTTAAAAAAAACTTATTTTAAGCCAAAAGTTAAAAGATGGGGTAGGGGTGCTTTTTTTTTTTTAGCTTATAAGCTGTTTTAAGTTGACCACATTTTTATCTTTTTGCCCTTAATATTTTTATACAATCTCCAAATTACAACATATTCCTAACATCTCTTTCTTCCATTTTTCCCTTTTCACGTTTGGCATAGCAACTTCAGCACTTTTATCCAAACACATAACTGCTTATTTTAAA
This sequence comes from Solanum pennellii, assembly GCF_001406875.1. Lineage (NCBI taxonomy): Eukaryota > Viridiplantae > Streptophyta > Magnoliopsida > Solanales > Solanaceae > Solanum > Solanum pennellii. Next base: position 69,563,134 of record NC_028637.1, on the reverse strand, counting down.
AATAAGTTTCAGCACTTTCAAAAGTACTTTTTTAAAGCTGCTTTTATTAAGCCCATCCAAACGGGCCCTACATCTCAACATTTATATCTAAATTAATAGAGGCAGATGACTATTGATATGGTATCTTTGAAAGAAAATACAACTAGACTAAGATAAGAAGGCCAAGACTTGAACGAGCAAACAAAAAACATTCAGCCTAATGAACTACACCAAACAAAAAAAAAAAATCAAACTTGGGTTACAAAAGAAAATTAATAAAAAGTGAATAAGTATACATTTTCCGAAGCAGCAAACGGGATAGCTAGGAGCTTAGATGAACCACGACTTCACCACCAACTTCGGAAAAATTTAAGGAATCCAACAAATTCCCAGCAACACACGAATAAGTAAAGAGAGTATATATTTAAGATTGTAACATTCCAGAAAAATGTACATGTCTAGAAAAGAGCCTATTAGGTTTTAAGAATGTGTATTGAGGTACATAGGCATCCCAATGCCCAATATTGTGAAATATTGGGCATATTATAGAATATTGACTTAAGGATGTTAGCCAATTTTCTATGTATACACAAGTATTTAAAATATAATACAAGCTTATTTAAGAATTGTACCTGCAATGAAGACCCTGAGCTAAAAACATTGATTCTCAACTTAACACATTATGTACGAGGCATCCAAATGTCAAGCCTAGGTACCATAACACAAGATCATTTAAGATGATCATGTAGAGTAAGCTGTGCCCAAGGATATAGTGAGGATCCTTGGGAAAACAAGTAATAAGCAGTAACACATGTGCAAGCACATGTGCAACACATGTGCTTACCGGCCAAGAGACAAGCCCAACCGAATTCGGTTAGGGCGATTAGGGGCAGGCGCACATGTGGGGGTCAAGCCATGTGGGTCTGAGCTTCCTAACCAAATATAGGCTCTAACTAACTTACCTAACTATCTAACTAACCTAGGACAAACAAAAATAAAATAACTAGTGCACTCGACAACCTAAAACCTAATCGGGTGACACTAACATAATAACTAACTCAAGAAACATTCTAGTACCTACCTAGGATGGTCTAAAAGGGTTGTTCATGGTCCTAATGTCTTAGGGGTACTTTATTAATTACCATAGGTCACTTAATTAATTAAATTCACAACTTAATTAATTAATTAAAAATCATTATGTTAGCCGAGACACTTAGGAAAATCTCAAATTTGACTAAGTCAAATGTTCTCCTTTTTTTAGTCAATTTAGGAGGGTCATTTTGGTAATTAGATAATTGATTTATTTAATTAAGTTAATTAGCCTAAGTTTAATTAGTCAATACCAGTTCCTAAGATCTAGAAACTCACGACTAAAACAGAAGACAAATGTGAGAAAAACAGTGAGCAAAACGCAAGAAAAAAAGAATTCTCTCGGTTCTCCTTAGGCGATTTCAAGGTATTCTTTAAGGTTTCCGTGCAAGGTGATCGTCGTACATTCAATTCAACATAAGGCATGAGTTTTATCTCCTGGATTTATTTCTCCAAGAGGTTTTTCAAACGTCTTATGAATTCAAGAATATCGAAACTAGGGTTGTTCCCAATGACATTGTTGAACGTCCACCTTCCTAGTTATCCTTGTTTTTGATTCTAATAGTATGTAGATGTAATCTCGAACATGTTGTTGGTATGTGGCGCTAATTGATCATTATGTGCAGGGTTCTTGATCTGTAAATGTCTAATGAGTCCTATGGATTTGATTCGTATGATTAGGGTATTAGTTACATGAGTTAAAAAATGTTGTAATGCCTAATTGTGTTCGAGAAGATGAAGTTGTTATGAATCGTTCATGAAGTTTAGTTCAATGTTAAATATCGACTTGTTTAGAATGATGAAATCCCTATAGTACATTCATAAAGTTAATTGACTTGTCTAGTGATAAAATCATAGTTTGATTTATCCCAACAAATTGGCTAGCAATATATTATTTAAAAAATTGAATGAAATTGGCTTACTATGTTATTTCTAAAATGTGATATAGAATTAGCTAATGAATAAGTTAAACCAAATTAAGCATGACCAATGTAACTTTGAATCCATAACCAAGTGTATGAAAATCATTGGGAGAATTCCCAACATACCCTTTCCAAATGAACTATTAATATAAGTAAGTACATTGAACAAAGTTTATAATGTTCAGAAACAGTGGTATAAAGCTACCAAATGTCATTGAACAAGATAAGGTGAGCAATAGCATAATTAAAAGTATAAGAATTATGGAAGTGACCATAATGAGGTGTTAAAAGAAGTGAAACAAGTCTCACTCACACCTAGACAATTATGTTAAAGATACTCACATAAGAGGGTGTTAATAATCGTTAGACAAGTATCATTAACACCAAGACAATAATGTAAGGTTAAATTCACATTTCATCAAGTAAAGAAAGGGATGACTTGTTATCCAAAGAGTTAAGCAAATGTCACGACCGGAGTCTAGACCTTAGCCAAAACCGATGTCGTTGACCTCTCAGAGGTAGCAGACAAGCCTACATACGTCATTGTTATATCATCTAGGTTAATTTTAGCAGAAAATTTTGAACTTTTTGTTTACTAGACTTCTTAGTGAGAAACATTGAACTCGTATAAGACTATCTACATAAACTCATTAGCGTTCACAACAACCATCTAATACCAAGATAATCAAATGAAAGAAATAGTTTCATACTGCATTAAGTGTATACTTGCCAAAATGGCACCAATATAATGTCTGAAATAAGATGAGAAAGAAATGTTAGTGGAATATACTCCACTAATTCAAACCTATATCTAATCTAGAATATAATGGTAAAGCGTTCTTGGAAGCATGAGAGCCTACCCAATCCGGATGAATGCTCCACGTCCGGATAGCTTCTGCGTCGACCTGTAGGCTCTAACGTCCACTGGTGCCTGCACCTAAAAATGTAGAGTTGTATGTGATTAGTACTCACTTGTACTAAGTATGAGTTTATGCAAGCACACACGATGGACATGCATGATTAAGAAGAGCTCTTTCCTATCGATATGAATTATGGAAAGTCAAGTCAATGGACTTGCCAATTTTGGATTAGGAAAGTCATGCCATGAGAGTAACATGCATCATCATACTTATCATTTTGCAAGAAGCACATAACATATTACATATATCATATCACATATTTCATATCATTCTTTCATATGCCATGAGACCTTGGAATCATGTACTTGAAATTAGGACTTCCCAAAATGAGGGCTCAACATATGGGACCTCAACTAGGAAGCCTTCCTTAACAAATACAGAGTCTACTTCTTTCATTCATACGTACTTCATTTTCATTCTTTCATATACTAGTGCAGCCACCAGTCATACCTAGGATTTAGTTTAAGACTCTCATCGGGTTCTCTATGAAATGATCAAGAATAGCCTAGTGTTATTACTTAAGTCTAGCTCACCTCTTGATTATCCTATCATAACACCTTTAGTATTGTTCATTTCATTATGTGCAATTCATTGAGGCTGGCCTCATTCTTTCTTTGAGAACTTTAACCTTAACCGACATAGATCATATGAGCATCATGAAATCCACTGTGTAATCCCCACACCGAAAAGAAGTGGAATCACCAGCCAAAGTGAACCAAAACATGCTAGCGTAAATAGGGAATTGAACCCTGTTAGATCCCTATATTGGTAGTATAGGCTCAAAGACTAGGAGATATAAGGATACCTATACCCAGCATGCCCGACAGTCGCATATCATGAGAGTTACGTGAACCTCAACCCTCCCGAAGAAAGGCATCACCTCTCATAGCTAGCCTATCGGTGCTCAGTATAAAGTTCCATCACATTCAACTCATACATCATGGAAGCTGACTTCTAGCATGAGGACATCATAGCTCATTAGATGATTTCTCATCTCATCATTAGTATTAAGTATGCATTAACTTCAATACTTTCATTAGAGTGTTCATAGAGACTGGTCTTCATTAGCTTTACACTCATAATAGAAAAGTACGTTTTGGTAACATTTACTTAGGATCATTTGAGATTGCTCTCATATTTCACGTTAACCTCTTATCATATTGTCACCTCATTCATTAACTTTAACACATTTGGTTTTCATAATTACTCACCCCTTCACGTGAATGTTCATTTCATCATATGTCAATGCACTTGGCCATTTAGTGTGTTTCACACTCTTACTTAACCCTTCTAGGGTTACATCATTTTATCACGTACATCTTAGGTTCACTTACTTTTAAACGTATGCTGGACTTATAAGTCCATACATACAAGCCATGAGGCTTCATTCATAGTTTGTCTAAGTGATTCATGTTTACCCAAGATTCTGTAGTACAAGACTTATGCATGTTGTAGATATGCCAAGATATTGATTTCCATCTTTAGAGGTAGCATTCATTCAATATTTGTTTACATATGACTTATGTGTCAATACAGAATTGGGCAAGGGAACCCGATTTCGAATCCCTTGAGTAACACTTAAGCTTATAGTAAACTTAATAATTGCATTTTTCAGATTTGGGGGACCCTAGTTCGATCCCCATCACTCCCATAATATTTTCCTTTTTTTTTCTCCTCTTTTTTTCGTTTAACGCTAGGAGGTTGTGGAATCAATCCCCCACAAGCTCATTCTTTCTCTTTTTAATTTATCTCTTAACTTTCTCACCTATCCAAGAGATTGTGGGTTCAGTCCGCACTCACCACATTTTATTTTTCCTCCTTTATTTTTCTCCTAACACTCTCATCTATTCAAGAGGTTGTGGGTTCAATCCTCACTCACTACATCGATTTTTCCTCCTTTATTTTTCTCCTAACACTCTCATCTACCAAGAGGTTGTGGATTCGAAACCCCACATCCTCACATTATTTTAATTTACATTTTCGCCTTATCTTCTCATTCTGCCAAGAGGATGTGGGTTCGAATTCCATATACCTCATTTATATTATTTCTTTATTTCATTCTTCTCCTCTCTACTTCATCCGTCCAAGAGGTTGTGGGTTTGAACCCCACACACCTCACTTCATTTTCTTTCATTTCCCCCCTAACTTTTCACTTGAGCTTTACCCCATCTAGGATCCCCCTCACCACATTTTATTATTTAATTTTTTTATGACATGTATATGGTGAGTTCTTGGATTCAATCCCCACTGACCTCAAGCATTTAAAAAAGAACGTGATTGATTTTCTTTTTACAGTAAGCTTCCTAAGAACAAATTTCCAGAATGCTGGAAATTTGTTCACCCTCTTTGCATTCCATTTTCTCAACTTTTAGATGTTAGATTTAGGATAAATTTTCGTATAACATCTAGTGCAGCTTTAGGTGAGTACTCATGGTTATTTTTGATAATTTAATCACCTTTTTGAAGTCGATTTTCTCACCCTCTTTCACGTTAAACATCAAGACATTTCGAGTAGCTTTTAGGGAGATCTTTAGGTACATTTTCAAGATTACTTTCAATCAAGAATTTTCATTCAATTCAGCAACCTTGAACTTATATGAACATCACATTTTTAACATATTCATACACTTAATATACTGCAATTTAATCATGCCAAATTTCATGCTCTTAGCCGAGACCAAGTCACAGTACACACATGCACTCACAAGTCAACATATCACACATTTTCAGAGACATTTTCTTCATTGTTATATAATTCTGAGTACACATTTAAACACGTAATCGCAACCAGCCCTAAAATCATCTACCAGAAGTCATACCAACCTAAGATCATAGGGAGCTAGTGTCAGGGACATGCAATGGGGAACAATTCTAGTTTCTAGTAGATTCATCTAAGCCTTAAGGGTCTCTTGGGAAAGGGACCAAGAGGGAAGAAAATCCATACCTTAATGTCATTCAAAACTTGTTTAAATGCTTCCAATTCACCACGAAACCAAGCCTCACCACCGAAACTTCAAGCACAATTCCATCAAGAACATTGTTTTACTTTATGTTTTTAGACTAAATTTTCTTTTGAGTTTTTTTTAGAGTTCAAGTTCTTGATGAACTTTATATTTTGTTGTTCTGTTCTTTTAGAGAAAAATCAGACATTCAAGTGAGATGAGATTACAGAGAAACGTGAGTTTGAGTGGATTCGGATTAGGAGAGTTAGGTGGAGACTTAGTCAAACTAGAACTCCTCATTATTATTTTATTATTATTATTATTATTATTATTATTATTATTACTATTATTATTATTATTATTATTATTATTATTATTATTATTATTATTATTATTATTATTATTATTATCTTTTTTATTAAAACTCTGATTTCCCTTTAATTAAATCAGCAATTCAAATATTAATTAATTTTTAATTAATTCACTAAATTTAATAAATTACTTAAATCATTGCTTCCACCTAGGTTTGAACCCATGTGGAGCAAGATTTCACTCAAAGGCCAATTTCGGCCCTTTCTCCCCAAAATTCCCCTCCACTATATTAATTAAATAATTAATTAAATATTTAGGGTAAATTATGATACTACCCTTATCCTGGAAAAAGACCATTTTATCCCTAGACCCTCCAAACTTAAGATTTTCCTTTTTAAGTCTAGTAAAGACTCATCCGAGTAAATCTTCGTATTCGAGAGCCCTACATGGTTGGACCCAACCTTTTCTAGCTCAACTAACTCCCAAAGTTAGTTGACTTGGCTGTAGCAAGGGTTAAAAGGTTTGGTTCTACACGCATTAATCCGTGTGAACCCGATCTAATCATAGGCGTTCTAGATACATTAAGCATTACTTAGCATAGCCATTTTAGGGTTTTTACAGTAAACCTCATAACTAGAAGCAAGCTTCCATAATGTTTGAGTCAACTCTAAAAGTTATAAAGAAAAAGAAGTTGAGCAAAGCACTGATTGACTAGCAATGAGCTTGTGCCAGCATATGTAAACCTCATGAGATGAGGCTCCACCAAGGTGGATAAGAGTCTCCGAAAATCTCCTAGTTCGAACTACGTTGTAAGCATAGGAACTAGCCAGTGGATTCCACCTAAGAGAGCTAGGTATGATGCGGTTCACTTTGGCCGGTGAAACTACCCGTTTTTCAGTGTGGGGAGACACTGATTTAATGTTTAGCTCACATGATCTATGTCGGTTAATGCTCAAAGAAAGTATTCGGTTCACTTTAGACGTGAACCACCTCTTTTCGGTGTGGATAAGACACTGGACTTGGTTTCACTTTAGCCGGTGAACCACCCCTTTTTGGTGTAGGGAAGACACTGGATTTCATGTTTAGCTCACATGATCTAGGTTCACTTTGATCGGTGAACCACCTCTTTTCGTTGTGAGTTAGACACTGGATTTTATGTCAGCTCGCATGATCTTAATGCTAAACATTTCTTTAAGAAAGTAAGAAAGAAATAAGAAGAAATGTAAGTTCAAAGAGAGCTAAGAAAGAAAGAGCTTAAGTATGTCAAATCATCTGTGGTTGATAAGAATGAAGTTTTAACAAGTTACTAGCTTGTGAAAAATCAAGATATTCTCCAATATCTTCACATTATGCAAATGATCAAATAATGGGCATAGCCAAATAAAAATTGGCTTATAATGACTTCTTATATTATGCCAATAAAGGGGAGTAAAACATAATGGCTAATCAATGCCCCATAATCTTCATAACATGAAAATAATGAAATAAGTGGCCTAGCCAATAAAGATTGGCTTATAAAGATGTCATGCTCAATTTAACAAGAATGGAAAGAATAACTTGTAGTAAGGGTAGCCAAATCATTTTCCTAGTCTTTGGGATTACATTCTCGATTCATTGTAGGTACGGGACTATAGTGAATCATTGCACTTGTAAGTAAGATATAGGATTCAGGAGATCATTGAACTACACAATAAAAAGAAGAAAAAGACTGAAAAATAAACTAAGTCCTAGGGGAAGAGCTCTCGGGTTTGGGAGGAGCAAATTTATAATTTTTCATTCGAGGTGTTCTAAAATTATGTTCATGATTCCAAGGTCTTATGTAATATAGAAAATGAGTTGTGTTCTTTGGATGCATTAAAATATGTCATATTCATATCATAATTCACAAAGAACAAATTAAGAAAGTTTAGTAACTTCCCTTTCCAAAAATGACATGTCGTTATAGGAAGAGCTTTCCTTGATCATGCATAGTCCTTAAATGTATATGTGCATATACCCATACTTAGTAAAAGTGTGTACTAACCCTATACTATTACTATTTTATAGGCGCAGTTCAGAGAGAAGATTGAAGACTCATTGAAGCAGTTTGGACTAGCAATCTCCAGACTTTGGTACGTCCTCTTCAATTCGAGGATGCTACATCTATCATTCTAGCTTAGAACTTCAGAAATAGCTAGTGTATGTTGTCCCTAGCATTGACATTTTATTCAAAGCTTGTATTAAGGCGGTTTGGCAAATTATTACGATATATGATTCTTTTATTTGAATTGCTTAATCGATTACAGATAGTTGTTTTGTTTAAGCTCATTAGAATATTATTCTATATAGTAATCATATGAAGTCTATGTACACTTCACTATGCTTTAGAAGTTCTACATTTTCTACAAATTTAACTATATTATTGTGATAAAAGCTAAGAAGAGGCTTGTCTGCAACCTCTGAGAGGTTAACGATGCCGGTTGCATTTGGATTCCTGAATCCGGGTGTGACAAAATTGGTATCAGAGCATGAGGTTAAATTACCTAGGAATTAAGGCTCAAAAAAACAACGTTCCATAGTTTCTAACTTATGGTTGTGAAGTGCACCACAATAATGACTAAGAGACTAAGTGATGTTAGGAATCGTCCCTTCTTATATTCTTTATCGTGTTGTGTAGAGCTTTGACATTTTGTGTCATTGTAGCATCTATCTTCCTTCTTGTGTGTGCGTGAACACAAGAAGAACCGCAGGCAGGAGAGTTGGTGAAGAAACTGCTGGGGGAAACCAAGCTCCTCCTCAAGCCCCAACTGTTGGAGTGTGTGGTAAGTGTGTTCGTTTGCATGGAGGGGAGTGCATGGTAGGTTCTAATTCCTTCTATGGGTGTTAATGAAGAGGAGAAGGCTGAGTTGGATTCATACCAGCTTAAGGATGTGTCTCAGGAATAGTACAAGATGTGGGTAGATAGTCGAGCACCAGGAGAAGTCCCCAGCACTTGGGACATTCTCAAGACTGCATTTCTGGAGAGGTTATTTTCCAGAGAGCAAATAAAGGCTAAGGCAAAGGATTTCATCAACCTTCGTCAAGGAGGTTGATGGTTCATGCTCAATAAGTTGAGAAAATTCGCCTAAGGAAAAGGAATAGGGAAGCTCAGAAGGCAAAGTCTTTTGAAGATAATTCTTCTAAGAGTAGGCTTGATGTTCAAGACAAGCCTAAGTTTAAGAAGAGATTTTCAAATCAGCATTCTTCTAATTTCTCAAAAAATTGTAATGATAGAGGTTCTAATCTAAAACCTCAAGAGGGGAGAAATGTTGATCTACCAAAAGAGAGACCAACTTATGGTAAGTGTTGTAAGAAACATGTGGGTGAATGTCTTGTTGGGACTAATAGTTTCTATGGTTGTGGCAAAGGTGGTCGTATGGTGAAAGATAAAAGATTGTCCTAATGTGAGAAGTCAAGGTAAGGGTAATAGCCAAGCTCAACCAAGTGGTCCTAGTTCTGAGGCTCCAAAAAGGAATCGTTTTTATGCACTCAAGGCTAAGGGTGAACAAGAAAGCACTCCCGACATTGTGACGAGTATGTTACAAGTTTTCTCTGTAAATGTCTATGCATTTCTTGATCCAGGTGCTACTTTTCCTTTTTTTAAGACTTTGGTAGCTTGGAAGTTTGATGTGCTTCCCGATTTCTTTGATTGAACCCTTTTCGGTTTGTACCCCAATGGGTGACTCTGTAGTTGCACAAAGAGTCTATAGGAAATGTCGTGTCATGCTACCCAATAGAGTTACTTTTGCTAATTATGTAGAACTTGACATGTTTGATTTTGATATCATCTTGGGTATGGATGGGTTTCATGATTGTTTTGTTTCCAAAGATTGTAGAACAAGGGTAGTGAAATTTCAAATCCTTAATGAACCCATTATAGAGTGGAAAGGGGGAAAATTATATGCCAAGGGGTCAAATCATTTCTTGTTTAAAGGCTTGTAAGATGATACCCAAGGGTTGTTTATACCATGTGCTGAGAGTTAAGGACCTAGAATGTGAAACTCCTTCTATTGAGTCACTTCCTATAGTGAGAAGAAGCCCATGTTCTCGCTATTCTATACACTCGGGCGCCAGCAAAATGTATCATGACCTTAGAAAGGGAAGTTGATGAGGTATATAGGTCCTTATGAGATCTTACAGCGAGTGGAGATGTTGCCTATGAAATGAAATTATCAAATGACTTGGATTCTGTTTATCAAGTGTTTCACGATTCGATGATTAAAAAGTGTCTAGGTGATCCAGCATCCATCCTACTTGATGAGGGGTTAGGAGTCGACGAGAACCTTTCTTATGAAGAGGTTCCAGTTGAAATTTTAGATTGCCAAGTGAAGCGGCTGAGGAACAAGGAGGTTGCCACCGTAAAGGTGTTACGGAGGAACCACCTTGTTGAGGGAGCAACATGGGAGGCCGAGGACGATATGAGATCCCGTTACCCTCACTTGTTCAGTTCTTGAGGTTAGGTATAGTCTTCCTAACTCTGGTTTTCTTTATGAGACTCTAAATTTTAGTGCATTAGGCGGTTTTGGTATTTTAAGTCCATAACTGTGTGTTTTATACTTGCACTATATGAGTTAGTATGAGTTCATGCTTGCATTCATGTTGCTATTTTTGTATAGCGTAGACATGATTTATGTGTTGCATGAGTGTGATGTGCATTAAGTTAAAGTAAGATTGAGAAGGAAGTTCCTCAATCTCAGATACGAAGCTTCAGATAAGCTTAGAGTAATGTGCATCATCCAGAGTAAGTTGTGAATCAGATATTCACAAAGAGTAAAGTTTCAAGTATGTTAGTGTGTTTCTTCGAAAATACCCTCTCTAATTTAAAATGATCTGTAGTGTCATTCAGAGAAATTGTTCCTGGGGGGGGGGGGGGATAATCTAACATTCCAGAAAAATGTACATGTCTAGTAAACAGCCTATTAGGTTTTAAGAATGCGTATTAAGGTACATAGGCATCCCAATGCCCAATATTGTGAAATATTGGGCATATTATAGAATATTGGCTTAAGAGTGTTAGCCAGTTTTCTATGTATACACAAGTATTTAAAATATAATCCAAGCTTGTTTAAGAATTGTACATGCAATGAAGACCCTAAGCTAAAAATATTGATTCTCAACTTAACATATTATGTAGGAGGAATCCAAGTGTCAAGCCTAGGTACCATAACACATGATCATTTAAGATGATAATGTAGAGTAAGCAGTGCCCAAGCATATAGTGAGTATCCTTGGGACAACAAGAAATGATAAGCAACACATGTGCAAGCACATGCGTTAAGCGGCAAAGAGACAAGCCCAACCGAATTCGGTTAGGATGGTTAGGGGCAGGGACACATGTGGGGGTCAAGCAATGTGGGCCTGAGATTCCTAACCAACTCTAGGCTCTAGATAACTTACTTAAGTAGCTAACTAACCTAGGACAAATAAAAATAAAATAACTAGTGCACCCGACAACCTAAGACCTAACCGGGTGAAACTAACCTAGTAAGTAACTCAAGAAACATCCTAGTACCTAACCTAGAATGGTCCAAAAACGTTGTTTATAGTACTAATGACCTAGGGGTACTTTAGGAATTATCCTAGGTCATTTAATTAATTAAATTAGAAACTTAATTAATGAATTAAAAATCATTATGTTAGCCGAGACACTTAGGAAAATTTCAGATTTCACTAAGTCAAATGTTCTCGTATTTTTAGTCAATTTAGGAGAGGTATTTTGGTAATTAGCTAATTGATTTATTTAATCAAGTTAATTAGCCTAAGTTTAATTAGTCAATATCAGTTCCTAAGACCTACAAACTCACGACTAAAACAGAAGAGAAGCGTGAGAAAAACAGTGAGCAAAACACAAGAAAAATAGAAAATTCTCTCGGTACTCCTTAGGTGATTTCAAGGTATTCTTCACGGTTTTCGTGCAATGTGATCATCGTAGATTCAATTATACATAAGGTATGGGTTTTCTCTCTCGGATTTCTTTCTCCAAGAGGCTTTTCAAACGTCTTATGAATTCAAGAATATTGAAACTAGAGTTGTTCCCAATGACATTTTTGAACGTCCACCTCCCTAGTTATCCATTTTTTCAATAATAGTATGTAGATGTAATCTCGAACATTTTGTTGGTATGTGGTGTTAATTGATCATTATGTGTAGGGTTCTTGATCTGTTAATGTCTAATGAGGCTTATGGATTTGATTCGTATGATTAGGGTATTAGTTACATGAGTTAAAGAATGTTGTAATGCCTAATTTTTTTTTGAGAAGATGAAGTTGTTATGAATCGTTCATGAATTTTAGTTCACTGTTAAATGTCGACTTGCTTAGGATGATGAAATCCCTATAGTACATTCATAAAGTTAATTGACTTGGCTAGTGATAAAATCATAGTTTGATTTATCCCAACAAATTGTCTAGCAATATATTGTCCAAAAAATTGAATGGAATTAGCTTACTATGTTATTTCTAAAATGTGATATAGAATTAGCTAATGAATAAGTTAAACCAAATTAAGCATGACCAATTTAACTTTGAATCCATAACCAAGGGTATGACAATCATTGGGAGAAGTCCAAACATACCCTTTCCAAATGAACTATGAATATAAGTAATTACATTTGAACAAAGTTTATAATGCTCGGAAAGAGTGGTATAAAGCTACCAAATGTCATTGAAGAAGATAAGGTGAGTAATGACATTATTAAAAGTTTAAGGATTATGAAAGTGACCAGAACGAGGTGTTAAAAGAAATGAGACAAGTCTCACTCACACCTAAACAATTATGTTAAAGATACTCACATAAGAGGGTGTTAATAATCGTGAGACAAGTCTCATTAACACAAAGATAATAATGTAAGGTTAAATACATATTTCATCAAGTAAATAAAGGGATTACCGTTTATCCAAAGATTTAAGTAAATCTCATAACTAGAAGCAAGTTTCCATAATGTTTGAGTCAACTCTAAAAGTTATAAAGAAAAAGAAGTTAAGCAAAAAACCGATAGACTAGCAATGAGCTTGTGCCAACACATGTAAGCCTCATGAGATGAGGCTCCACCAAGGTGGATAAGAGTCTCCAAAAATCTCCTAGTCTTCTAACTATGTTTCCAGCATAGGAACTAGCCAGTGGATTCCACCTAAGAGAGCTAGGTATTATGAAGTTTCACTTTGGCCGGTGAAACCACCCCTTTTTGGTGTGGGGCAGACACTGGATTTCATGTTTATATCACATGATCTATGTCGGTTAATGCTCAAAGAAAGTATTCGGTTAACTTTAGCCATGCACCACCTCTTTTCGGTGTGGGGAAGACACTAGACTTGGTTTCACTTTAGCCGGTGAACCACCCTTTTTCGGTGTGGGGAAGACACTGGATTTCATGTTTAGCTCACATGATGTAGGTTCACTTTGATCGGTGAACCATCCCTTTCAGTGTGGGGCAGACACCGGATTTCATGTTATCTCGCATGATCTTAATGCTAAAGATTTCTTTAAGAAAGAAAGAAGAAGAAATGTAAGTTCAAAGTGAGATAATAAAGCAAGAGCTTAAGTATGTCAAATCATCTGTTGTTGATAAGAATGAAGTTTTAACAAGTTATTATCTTGTGCCAAATCAAGATATATGCTTGATACGCTCAAACTTACTTCTCAAATAAGAAGTAAAGAGGTCGTGTCAAGTAAATAACCCAACTAATGAGGTTGAGATCGTTCCCACGAGGAAAATAGTTTAGACTTAACTTCAATCTATTATTACTATTGTTCAGTCAATTACTTCCTTGGAAAGCAAAAATGATAAAAGGGGGGTTTTCTATTTCTAAATAAATGAAAATAACTAGCGAAATTAATGGAGACAACTAACAGCTTCGAATGTTGGAGTTTAATCAATTAATCAAGTAACTAGGGTTTACATGTTCCCACCAGGTTCATAACTTGATAATTCTAACTATAACAATTATTTCCTAGTATCTTGAATGCAAAGTGATAAGTTATGTATTTCTAAATCATTGGTCCGACATCTAGAAAATTTCACTCCGCACCTTGGTCCGGCTACGTATGTTGCTATACTAACCCTTATATTTACCTCATATTAAGCATCGTATTCGATATTTGACTAAGTTATTACCTCGTACCAATCAATACTATCCTATTAGATAGTATACACTAAATCTATGTTGATAATTCTTTTCCTATTATCTACCTCCTTGGTCCGTCAAGTAGCATTAAGGCGAGTTCTAACGTTGTCCATCCGTTAAAAAGACTTCTAAGCGAAAGAATTATCAATACATGCAAGACAATATTCTAGAATTGTTATTTTAGTTAGGTTTTACCTCATTATTTGCATATTGTTCCCACAACCCTAGTTATGGAATTTAGTTACCCATAGTGATAATCACAATATTCAAATATATGGTATATAAATTCATGTACTTACTTCAATGAGAAAGAGTAAAATCCGAAAGTTTGCTTGATTAATCAAAAAAATCACCAACAATCAATTACAAGAATCTCAAAATAATCAAGAATCTCACAACAGGTCTAAAAAAGATAATCAAGAGTCTAACAATGATCAAGAGTCTAACAATGATCAAGGGTCTAACAATGATCAAGGGTCTAACCTCAAAAACGAGGTTTTTAGAACTATTTATAAAAAAATAAAAACCTAATTACATAAGGACTTTATTAGCTCGAAATCTGTCAAAACGTGGCTGGGTCGACGGACCTCGCGACGGATCGTCGTGTTCACGACGGATCATCGTGGTCACGACGGACAATAATGGATTCCGTCATCCCATACTTGTGCAGTTTCATCGGCGGCTCTCTCCATTACCCTCGACGGCAGATATGACGGATCGTCACAGGCACAACGGTCCATCGAGGGTCTCCGTTCCAAAACACTTAAACTCTTGGAATTTGGGTACTGGGACTACTTCTCTGAACTTCATGACGAACCAGCATGACGGACCGTCATGGATACGACGGTCCGTCATGCACTCCGTAACCCCACACTTGTTAAGACTTCCCCATCTTCCTTCAGCAGCTGCACTACGATGCCACCTTCGGACCGTCACGGGCACGACGAACCGTCACAAGCTCCGTATGTGGTACTTTTCTGTATTTCTCGCTCAAAAATCTCCGCATTCCTCTTTTAGACAGATTTCCTGCAAATAAAGAGAAACATAAAAATTAGCACAAAAAGGCTTTTGGACACACTAAACTTAAGGAAAATGTATTAATAATACCGTGAAACCACGGTATATCAACACCCTCAACTTAAATTCGTTGTTTGTCCTCAAGCGACGCACTATGACTCAATACAAAATCTTTGTACAATAGTATCCATGTTTTATCTTTCGCAATCATTTGGCTATCAATCCCGATCAATCTCATCATATTTATGCATGCTATCACTATTAGGCTTGAATTATGTGGAATCAGACCATGACACAGACTCACCATGCACTAACACCTATCCACTTCAATTTCTCACCGAGGTGCTAATATTTTCGGTATTGCAACTAGTGTCCTTACTTCAAAACAAAATCCTCATTTTTCACACAATGATTCCAGTTTGAGTATAAGGATTACTTTTCAACACTCACTCTCAGAACAAATTCACACTCATTCATACATATTTCCATAAGCTTGCCCTTATTTTCATTGCTTTAAGTTCGCTATACAACTCTTAGGATCACGATAGGACATTCTTAGCTTGTAACATAGGATCAGGGTCAGGTAGGGTATATTTAGGTATACTTTAGTGACTTTTTGCCCTCCTTGACATATCGGCTAAACATACTATTTTCTATCATTTTATTTTGCCCAGTTTCTCATATTATTTCACCTGGTTGTTTTCCCTTTTTTCTTTATTTGTGTAAATGACTCTCTTCTTTTCTTGCTGAGGTGCACATGTCCAAGGAGGGACCAGGGCCAACACATTATTCTCAGAAAAGATCAGTTAGGGTGAAAAAGAAAGGTCTAGTTTAAGCTCAAATCATTTGGATCAAAGAAGGATAAATTTCATTTGTTTTTTAATTTAGGCTAAACAATGGGCTATATTGAATAAGGGTTTATGATCCTTTCCTAATTGTCTATTACAACTTACTTTAAGAAGGACTAACCAGGCAAGTTTTAGCTCAGTACAAATAGTGGACTATCCAAATCTTCCTCACACTCACTTGACATCTCATTACTCTACCAGATTATCAGACACCTAGTTCGAATTTTAGACTTAGGGTCATGCAGTGGTGTACCTCTATGTCATTCTTAGAGCCACACCTTTATCAATTACTCTGCCTAGTCATGCATCATTTTCCATTTTATCAGGATATCATTTTAGCCATCATGCTTTAGAGTTAAACTATGTACACAAGATATAGACATGCCGGTTCAACAGAAAAAGTAATCAGTCTCTTGGGGAAAAAGAACACAGGCAAGAAAACCCCAAAAGAGGATAGTGAATTGGGCTACTAAGACTTCACCCTAGCACTCACATTCCATTTACCCCCCCCCCCAACAAAAAGACATGCAATTGTCCCCAATGTATAAAAAAAATGAAATACAAGAGTGGTAGGTGAAGCAAACCTGGGACGCAAAGCGCCGAAAATCAGAATGGACCGTTGTGATTATGACGGTCCGTCGTCGATGTCCATCGTAGGACACTTGAAAAAAAATGGAGACCCTTAGGAAAGGGGTCTCTGACCGTTGTGACGGTTATGCAGGATGGACCGTCGAGAGTATGATGGTCCATCGTAGATGTACGTTGGAGGACACTTAGAAAACGTGAGAGACCCTTAGGAATAGGGTCTCTGAAAACAAAAACAGTTGTGCAGGACGGACCGTCGTGGGAATGACGGTCCGTCGCATATGTTCGTTGGTGACAGTTGCAGAGTGATTTTCTGTAGAATTTCCTGGTGATGTGCTTGCAAATTTAAAACCCATTAGTAGAAAATGCTACCATTACTAGAAAATATATATATATATAAGTATTAGGTTGCCTCCCAAAAAGCGCCTGATTTAACAATGTGTCACGACTGAGGACACTTGATTACTCAGCCTTCATCAAGATGGTATGCCTCTATCACTTCATTCACCGATGCAGTATGCCCAAAATAGAGTTTTATTCGTTCTCTATTAACCTTAAACCACACTCCCTCCTTGGTTTTTAACTCAACTGCTCCATGAGGGAATACTTGGGTAATCAAGTAAGGGCCAGTCTATTTGGAATTGAGCTTGCCCGGAAGTCAATGCAACCTTGAACTGTCTAAAAGCACCAAATCCCCAACCATAAACTCTTGTTTTTCACTTTTTTGTTCATTCTCCTTCTTCATCTTTTATTTGTGGGATATGGCGGATACCGATTGGAGCTCACCACTCTGCCCATGGACCTACAAATTTTGAAGGTCGCTTCTTCATTGTTCAACCGAAATTTCATCTGACCCTTTTTCCATATCAACTAAGGCTCTACCTGTAGCAAGGAATGGCCTCCCAAGAATAATAGGAACTTCAAAATCGACTTCACAATCAAGAATAACAAAATCTGCCGGAAATATGAACGACTGCACTTTTACTAGCACATCGTGGAGTATACCTATAGGCCTTTTCACTGTTCCATCAACCATCAGTAGCCGCATCGCAGTGGGTTTTGGGTCACCCAAACCCAACTTCTTGTAAATCAAGAGGGGCATGAGATTTATGCTTGCCCCCAGATCACATAATGCTTTCACAAAATGTAATGACCCGACTGTACAAGGAATAGTGAACGCACCCGGATCTTCTTTCTTTTGTACGAGAGATCTTGTAGCAATAGCACTACAATGCTGCATTCTATCATCATCCTCGGAAGTGACCGATCTTTTCTTTTTAACCAGATCTTTCATAAACTTGGCATAACCGAGCATTTGTTCTAGAGCTTCTACCAAAGGGACATTGATAGAAAGTTGCTTCAGCATTGTTATAAAATGCCGATATTTACCATCCTCGGTATTTTTAACTAATATCTGAAGGAAGGGTGGTGGTGGTCTAGGCATGGGAATTACCTTCATAGGGACTTCTGCATCTTTTCCAGTGCTCTCTTCTGCTTCACCACTACCTTTTACCACCTTATCATCATCCTTTCTCACATTTTCCTCATTGGACGGCATAGGTGGGTCAATAATATACTTACCACCCCGAGTAGTGATTGCCATACAGTGTGCATCATTTTTCAGATTTTGGACAGTGTTGCTAGGAAGAGTGCCCGGTTGCCGTGTGTTCACAGTCGCAGATAATTGGGCCATTTTCAACTCGATCTGCTTAATCGATATTGCATGTGTATTGACTTTTTTCCCAATACCTGCTAAATCACACCTTAACTCTTTAATGTGCTCATCACTAGCATCGAACCTCCTCATCATTTTGTGCAACATATCCTCAACTCGCGCCATACTATGTCCACCATCCCTAGGAGTAACTTCACGATTTTGAGGAGGGACATAGGGCCCATTCTTATCATTTTTGTTACCGTAGTTACCCCTGTTGAAGTTGTTGTCACGGTTGCAGTTTCCATCTCGAACATAATGACCCTCACGGTTATAGTTACCATAGATCCGACCTTGGTTCCCTTGACCTTGGCGCCAATTATCCTTATTTGAGCCTTGGGCACTCGGTCGGAAACCCCCCATTCTGCTCATTTACTGCATAGGAATCCTCCGCATAATAGCATTCATTATTAGGTGGTGGTGGTTAAGACAAATAGTTAACTGCATTTATCTTTTCTGCACCCCCAGTGATATGTTTTAGTACCAACCCAAGCTCAGTTCTCATCTGAGACATTTCTTCACGAATCTCATCTGTGGCTGGGTTGTGAGTAGAATGCACTGCAAAGGTATTTCTCCCGGTATCTGACTTCCTAGTACTCCAAGCTTTATTATTCCGAGAGATTTTCTCTAATTTTTCAGCAATCTCAGCATAAGGACACTCCCTATAAGATCCACCTGCTATAGTGTCCAACACCGCTTTATTATTATCATCCTGTCCCCGATAGAAGTATTCCTTCAGTGACTCATCATCTATACGGTGATTTGGGACACTTCTCAAGAACGAGGTGAATCTATCCCAAGAACTACTAACTGACTCTCCTGGTAGTGCCACAAAGTTGTTCACTCTGTCTTTGTGGTTTAGTTTCTTGGAGACCGGATAGTAGCGTGCTAAGAAAACATCCCTTAGTTGGTTCCAAGTGAAAATTGAGTTGTAAGGGAGCTCAGTGAACCATATAGAAGCCTCTCCCGTCAGTGATAGAGGAAACACTCTAAGCCCTATTACATCCAAGTCCAAGTCAGGTCTCCCTACACAACTTTTACACACTGCCCTTACCTTAGCTATATGGGCAAGTGGATCCTCAGAAGGTAGCCCTGAAAACAAACCTCTGGTAGTGAGCATTTGCATCAGGCTACTAGTTACCACAAAGGTGTGGCCTGGTGGTAGAGGAGGCAAGACAAGTGGCCCATCGGAGTGTGCTATGTTGTCATAGCCTCTATAGTATTCTTGGGGCCGTGGAGCGGGATTTTGTCCCCTCTGTTGGTGTTCACCCCGAGCATCGGGTAACAACTGACCATGAACATCAAGCGGAGCTGGGATGTTCTGGTTTGCATTATCATCATTAATTCCCAAGTTTCGATTCATGTTGCGTAGTGTACGCTCTAATTCGTGATCGTAGGGAAACAAGGGTTCTCTTCCTCTCCGTGTATTTGGCATACAAGGAGGGTGGTTCTGCACGAATCAAAAAACAATAAAATAAAGTAAAATCAAGAATATATCAACTAAACTATAGTAATAAGTTTAAGTTAATCTAAAAGCTACTTTCCCTGGCAGCGGCGCCAAAATTTGATACGCTCAAACTTACTTCTCAAATAAGAAGTAAAGCGGTCGTGTCAAGTAAATAACCCAACTAATGAGATTGAGATCGTTCCCACGTGGAAAATAGTTTAGACTTAACTTCAATCTATTATTACTATTGTTCAGTCAATTACTTCCTAGGAAAGCAAAAATGATAAAAGGGGGGTTTTCTATTTCTAAATAAATGAAAATAACTAGAGAAATTAAAGGAGACAACTAACAGCTTCGAATGTTGGAGTTTAATCAATTAATCAAAGTAACTAGGGTTTACATGTTCCCCATAGGTTCATAACTTGATAATTCTAACTATAACAATTCTTTCCTAGTATCTTGCATGCAAAGTGATAAGTTAAGTATTTCTAAATCCTTGGTCCGGCATCTAGAAAATTTCACTCCGCACCATGATCCGGCTACGTGTGTTGCTATACTAACCCTTATCTTTACCTCATATTAAGTGTCGTATTCGATATTTGACTAAGTTATTACCTCGTACCAATAAATACTAGCCTATTAGATAGTATACACTAAATCTATGTTGATAATTCTTTTCCTATTATCTACCTCCTTGGTCCGGCAAGTAGCATTAAGGCGAGTTCTAACGTTGGCCATCCGTTAAAAAGACTTCTAAGCGAAAGAATTAT